>NW_027275036.1:0-70634 GCF_030028105.1 Mobula birostris
CTCATTGTTTTGTCAAAGTATTGTGTGGACTGAGAAAAGAACTTCTTTGTCTTGATGAGCAGAGGCATGAAACTACTTTCAAGCTACTCAGAATCATGTGGGAAATAAACCCAATGTGTTTCCATCAGGTTTGCATTCAGTAGATTTGAGTAAAATTCAAATGTATACTGGTGTAATGTCAGAGCATTGTATGCTCTGAGAAAACAGCTTTTTTGTCTTGAGGAGCAGAAGCATGAAACAACTTTCAAACAACTCAGAATCATGTGAGAAGTAAACCAAAGGTGTTTCCATTAGCTTTGCAGTCAGTACTTTTGAGTAAAATTGAAATGTACATTTACTTTGAAGTCAGAGCATTGTGCGCACTGAGATGACAACTTTTTTCTCTTAATGAGCAGAAGCATGAAACTACTTCCAAACAAGTCAGAATCATGTGGGAACTTCATCTAAGCTGTTTCCATTCAGTATGCAGTCAGTATTTTTGAGTATAATAGAAATGTATACTCATTCTTTGGTCTAGGCGCTCTGTGGACTGAGAAAAGAACTTTTTTGTCTTGATGAGCAGAGGCATGAAACTACTTTCAAGCTACTCAGAATCATGAGGGAAGTAAACCCAATGTGTTTCCATCAGGTTTGCATTCAGTAGATATGAGTAAAATTCAAATGTGTACTGCTGTAATGTCAGAGCATTGTATGCTCTGAGAAAACAGCTTTTTTGTCTTGAGGAGCAGAAGCATGAAACAACTTTTATACATCTCAGAATCATGTGAGAAGTAACCAAAGGTGTTTCCATTAGCTTTGCAGTCAGTACTTTTGAGTAAAATTGAAATGTACATTACCTTGAAGATAGAGCATTGTGTGCACTGAGATGACAACTTTTTTCTCTTAATGAGCAGAAGCATGAAAACTACTTCCAAACAAGTCAGAATCATGAGGGAACTTCATCAAAGCTGTTTCCATTCTGTATGCAGTCAGTATTTTTGAGTAAAATAGACATGTATACTCATTTCTTTTGTCAAAGCGTTGTGTGGACTGAGAAAAGAACTTTTTTGTCTTGATGAGCAGAGGCATGAAACTGCTTTCAAGCTACTCAGAATCATGTGGGAAATAAACCCAATGTGTTTCCATCAGGTTTGCATTCAGTAGATTTGAGTAAAATTCAAATGTAAACTGCTGTAATGTCAGAGCATTGTATGCTCTGAGAAAACAGCTTTTTTGTCTTGAGGAGCAGAAGCATGAAACAACTTTCAAACAACTCAGAATCATGTGAGGTAAACCAAAGGTGTTTCGATCAGCTTTGCAGTGAGTACTTTGAGTAAAATTGAAATGTACATTACTTTCAAGTTAGAGCAGTGTGTGCACTGAGATGACAACTTTTCCTCTTAATGAACAGAAGCATGAAACTACTTCCAAACAAGACAGAATCATGTGGGAACTTCATCTAAGATGTTTCCATTCAGTATGCAGTCAGTATTTTTGAGAATAATAGAAATGTATACTCATTCTTTTGTCAAAGCATTGTGTGGACTGAGAAAAGAACTTTTTTGTCTTGATGAGCAGAGGTATGAAACAACTTTCAAACCACTCAGAATCATGTGGGAAGAAAACCCAATGTGTTTCCATCAGGTTTGCATTCAGTAGATTTGAGTAAAATTCAAATGTATACTGCTGTAATGTCAGAGCATTGTATGCTCTGAGAAAACAGCTTTTTTGTCTTGAGGAGCAGAAGCATAAACCAACTTTCAAACAACTCAGAATCATGTGAGAAGTAAACCAAAGGTGTTTCCATTACCTTTCCAGTCAGTAGTTTTGAGTAAAATTGAAATGTACATTACTTTGAAGTCAGAGCATTGTGTGCACTGAGATGACAACTTTTTCCTCTTAATGAACAGAAGCATGAAACTACTTCCAAACAAGACAGAATCATGTGGGAACTTCATCTAAGATGTTTCCATTCAGTATGCAGTCAGTATTTTTGAGAATAATAGAAATGTATACTCATTCTTTTGTCAAAGCATTGTGTGGACTGAGAAAAGAACTTTTTTGTCTTGATGAGCAGAGGTATGAAACAACTTTCAAACCACTCAGAATCATGTGGGAAGAAAACCCAATGTGTTTCCATCAGGTTTGCATTCAGTAGATTTGAGTAAAATTCAAATGTATACTGCTGTAATGTCAGAGCATTGTATGCTCTGAGAAAACAGCTTTTTTGTCTTGAGGAGCAGAAGCATAAACCAACTTTCAAACAACTCAGAATCATGTGAGAAGTAAACCAAAGGTGTTTCCATTACCTTTCCAGTCAGTAGTTTTTGAGTAAAATTGAAATGTACATTACTTTGAAGTCAGAGCATTGTGTGCACTGAGATGACAACTTTTTTCTCTTAATGAGCAGAAGCATGAAACTACTTCCAAACAAGTCAGAATCATGTGGGAACTTCATCTAAGCTGTTTCCATTCAGTATGCAGTCAGTATTTTTGAGTATAATAGAAATGTATACTCATTGTTTTGTCAAAGTATTGTGTGGACTGAGAAAAGAACTTCTTTGTCTTGATGAGCAGAGGCATGAAACTACTTTCAAGCTACTCAGAATCATGTGGGAAATAAACCCAATGTGTTTCCATCAGGTTTGCATTCAGTAGATTTGAGTAAAATTCAAATGTATACTGGTGTAATGTCAGAGCATTGTATGCTCTGAGAAACAGCTTTTTTGTCTTGAGGAGCAGAAGCATGAAACAACTTTCAAACAACTCAGAATCATGTGAGAAGTAAACCAAAGGTGTTTCCATTAGCTTTGCAGTCAGTACTTTTGAGTAAAATTGAAATGTACATTTACTTTGAAGTCAGAGCATTGTGCGCACTGAGATGACAACTTTTTTCTCTTAATGAGCAGAAGCATGAAACTACTTCCAAACAAGTCAGAATCATGTGGGAACTTCATCTAAGCTGTTTCCATTCAGTATGCAGTCAGTATTTTTGAGTATAATAGAAATGTATACTCATTCTTTGGTCTAGGCGCTCTGTGGACTGAGAAAAGAACTTTTTGTCTTGATGAGCAGAGGCATGAAACTACTTTCAAGCTACTCAGAATCATGAGGGAAGTAAACCCAATGTGTTTCCATCAGGTTTGCATTCAGTAGATATGAGTAAAATTCAAATGTGTACTGCTGTAATGTCAGAGCATTGTATGCTCTGAGAAAACAGCTTTTTTGTCTTGAGGAGCAGAAGCATGAAACAACTTTCAAACAACTCAGAATCATGTGAGGTAAACCAAAGGTGTTTCGATCAGCTTTGCAGTGAGTACTTTTGAGTAAAATTGAAATGTACATTACTTTCAAGTTAGAGCAGTGTGTGCACTGAGATGACAACTTTTTCCTCTTAATGAACAGTAGCATGAAACTACTTCCAAACAAGACAGAATCATGTGGGAACTTCATCTAAGATGTTTCCATTCAGTATGCAGTCTGTATTTTTGAGAATAATAGAAATGTATACTCATTCTTTTGTCAAAGCATTGTGTGGACTGAGAAAAGAACTTTTTTGTCTTGATGAGCAGAGGTATGAAACAACTTTCAAACCACTCAGAATCATGTGGGAAGAAAACCCAATGTGTTTCCATCAGGTTTGCATTCAGTAGATTTGAGTAAAATTCAAATGTATACTGCTGTAATGTCAGAGCATTGTATGCTCTGAGAAACAGCTTTTTTGTCTTGAGGAGCAGAAGCATAAACCAACTTTCAAACAACTCAGAATCATGTGAGAAGTAAACCAAAGGTGTTTCCATTACCTTTCCAGTCAGTAGTTTTGAGTAAAATTGAAATGTACATTACTTTGAAGTCAGAGCATTGTGTGCACTGAGATGACAACTTTTTTCTCTTAATGAGCAGAAGCATGAAACTACTTCCAAACAAGTCAGAATCATGTGGGAACTTCATCTAAGCTGTTTCCATTCAGTATGCAGTCAGTATTTTTGAGGTATAATAGAAATGTATACTCATTCTTTTGTCAAAGTATTGTGTGGACTGAGAAAAGAACTTCTTTGTCTTGATGAGCAGAAGCATGAAACTACTTTCAAGCTACTCAGAATCATGTGGGAAATAAACCCAATGGTGTTTCCATCAGGTTTGCATTCAGTAGATTTCAGTAAAATTCAAATGTATACTGGTGTAATGTCAGAGCATTGTATGCTCTGAGAAAACAGCTTTTTGTCTTGAGGAGCTGAAGCATGAAACAACTTTCAAACAACTCAGAATCATGTGAGAAGTAAACCAAAGGTGTTTCCATTAGCTTTGCAGTCAGTACTTTTGAGTAAAATTGAAATGTACATTTACTTTGAAGTCAGAGCATTGTGTGCACTGAGATGACAAACTTTTTTCTCTAATGAGCAGAAGCATGAAACTACTTCCAAACAAGTCAGAATCATGTGGGAACGTCATCTAAGCTGTTTCCATTCAGTATGCAGTCAGTATTTTTGAGTATAATAGAAATGTATACTCATTCTTTCGTCTAGGCGCACTGTGGACTGAGAAAAGAACTTTTTTGTCTTGATGAGCAGAGGCATGAAACTACTTTCAAGCTACTCAGAATCATGAGGGAAGTAAACCCAATGTGTTTCCATCAGGTTTGCATTCAGTAGATATGAGTAAAATTCAAATGTATACTGCTGTAATGTCAGAGCATTGTATGTTCTGAGAAAACAGCTTTTTTGTCTTGAGGAGCAGAAGCATGAAACAACTTTTATACATCTCAGAATCATGTGAGAAGTAAACGAAAGGTTGTTTCATTAGCTTTACAGTCAGTACTTTTGAGTAAAATTGAAATGTACATTACTTTCAAGTTAGAGCAGTGTGTGCACTGAGATGACAACTTTTTTCTCTTAATGAACAGAAGCATGAAACTACTTCCAAACAAGACAGAATCATGTGGGAACTTCATCTAAGCTGTTTCCATTCAGTATGCAGTCAGTATTTTTGAGGAATAATAGAAATGTATACTCATTCTTTTGTCAAAGCATTGTGTGGACTGAGAAAAGAACTTTTTTGTCTTGATGAGCTAGGCATGAAACTACTTTCAAACTACTCAGAATCATGTTGGGAAGTAAACCAAATGTGTTTCCATCAGGTTTGCATTCAGTAGATTTGAGTAAATTTCAAATGTATACTGCTGTAATGTCAGAGCATTGTATGCTCTGTGAAAACAGCTTTTTTGTCTTGAGGAGGCAGAAGCATAAAACAACTTTCAAACAACTCAGAATCATGTGAGAAGTAAACCAAAGGTGTTTCCATTACCTTTCCAGTCAGTAGTTTTGAGTAAAATTTTAATGTACATTACTTTGAAGTCAGAGCATTGTGTGCACTGAGATGACAACTTTTTTCTCTTAATGAGCAGAAGCATGAAACTACTTCCAAACAAGTAAGAATCATGTGGGAACTTCATCTAAGCTGTTTCCATTCAGTATGCAGTCAGTATTTTTGAGTATAATAGAAATGTATACTCATTCTTTTGTCAAAGTGTTGCGTGGACTGAGAAAAGAACTTTTTTGTCTTGATGAGCAGAGGCATGAAAGTACTTTCAAACTACTCACAATCATGTGTGAAGTAAACCCAATGTGTTTCCATCAGGTTTGCATTCAGTAGATTTGAGTAAAATTCAAATGTATACTGCTGTAATGTCAGAGCATTGTATGCTCTGAGAAAACAGCTTTTTTGTCTTGAGGAGCAGAAGCATGAAACAACATTCAAACAACTCAGAATCATGTGAGAAGTAAACCAAAGGTGTTTCCATTACCTTTCCAGTCAGTAGTTATGAGTAAAATTGAAATGCACATTACTTTGAAGTCAGACCATTGTGTGCACTGAGATGACAACTTTTTTCTCTCAATGAGCAGAAGCATGAAACTACTTCCAAACAAGTCAGAATCATGTGGGAACTTCATCTAAGCTGTTTCCATTCAGTATGCAGTCAGTATTTTTGAGTATAATAGAAATGTATACTCATTCTTTTGCCAAAGCATTGTGTGGACTGAGAAAAGAACTTTTTTGTCTTGATGAGCAGAAGCATGAAACTACTTTCAAGCTACTCAGAATCATGTGGGAAATAAACCCAATGTGTTTCCATCAGGTTTGCATTCAGTAGATTTGAGTAAAATTCAAATGTATACTGGTGTAATGCCAGAGCATTGTATGCTCTGAGAAAACAGCTTTTTTGTCTTGAGGAGCAGAAGCATGAAACAACTTTCAAACAACTCAGAATCATGTGAGAAGTAAACCAAAGGTGTTTCCATTAGCTTTGCAGTCAGTACTTTTGAGTAAAATTGAAATGTACATTTACTTTGAAGTCAGAGCATTGTGTGCACTGAGATGACAACTTTTTTCTCTTAATGAGCAGAAGCATGAAACTACTTCCAAACATGTCAGAATCATGTGGGAACTTCATCTAAGCTGTTTCCATTCAGTATGCAGTCAGTATTTTTGAGTATAATAGAAATGTATACTCATACTTTGGTCTAGGCGCTCTGTGGACTGAGAAAAGAACTTTTTTGTCTTGATGAGTAGAGGCATGAAACTACTTTCAAGCTACTCAGAATCATGAGGGAAGTAAACCCAATGTGTTTCCATCAGGTTTGCATTCAGTAGATATGAGTAAAATTCAAATGTATACTGTTGTAATGTCAGAGCATTGTATGCTCTGAGAAAACAGCTTTTTTGTCTTGAGGAGCAGAAGGATGAAACAACTTTTATACATCTCAGAATCATGTGAGAAGTAAACCAAAGGTGTTTCCATTAGCTTTGCAGTCAGTACTTTTGAGTAAAATTGAAATGTACATTACCTTGAAGATAGAGCATTGTGTGCACTGAGATGACAACTTTTTTCTCTTAATGAGCAGAAGCATGAAACTACTTCCAAACAAGTCAGAATCATGAGGGAACTTCATCAAAGGTGTTTCCATTCAGTATGCAGTCAGTATTTTTGAGAATAATAGAAATGTATACTCATTCTTTTGTCAAAGCATTGTGTGGACTGAGAAAAGAACTTTTTTGTCTTGATGAGCAGAGGCATGAAACTACTTTCAAACTACTCAGAATCATGTGGGAAGTAAACCCAATGTGTTTCCATCAGGTTTGCATTCAGTAGATTTGAGTAAATTTCAAATGTATACTGCTGTAATGTCAGAGAATTGTATGCTCTGTGAAAACAGCTTTTTTGTCTTGAGGAGCAGAAGCATAAAACAACTTTCAAACAACTCAGAATCATGTGAGAAGTAAACCAAAGGTGTTTCCATTACCTTTCCAGTCAGTAGTTTTGAGTAAAATTTTAATGTACATTACTTTGAAGTCAGTGCATTGTGTGCACTGAGATGACAACTTCTTTCTCTTAATGAGCAGAAGCATGAAACTACTTCCAAACAAGTCAGAATCATGTGGGAACTTCATCTAAGCTGTTTCCATTCAGTATGCAGTCAGTATTTTTGAGTATAATAGAAATGTATACTCATTCTTTTGTCAAAGTGTTGTGTGGACTGAGAAAAGAACTTTTTTGTCTTGATGAGCAGAGGCATGAAAGTACTTTCAAACTACTCACAATCATGTGTGAAGTAAACCCAATGTGTTTCCATCAGGTTTGCATTCAGTAGATTTGAGTAAAATTCAAATGTATACTGCTGTAATGTCAGAGCATTGTATGCTCTGAGAAAACAGCTTTTTTGTCTTGAGGAGCAGAAGCATGAAACAACATTCAAACAACTCAGAATCATGTGAGAAGTAAACCAAAGGTGTTTCCATTAGCTTTGCAGTCAGTACTTTTGAGTAAAATTGAAATGTACATTACCTTGAAGATAGAGCATTGTGTGCACTGAGATGACAACTTTTTTCTCTTAATGAGCAGAAGCATGAAACTACTTCCAAACAAGTCAGAATCATGAGGGAACTTCATCAAAGCTGTTTCCATTCAGTATGCAGTCAGTATTTTTGAGAATAATAGAAATGTATACTCATTCTTTTGTCAAAGCATTGTGTGGACTGAGAAAAGAACTTTTTTGTCTTGATGAGCAGAGGCATGAAACTACTTTCAAACTACTCAGAATCATGTGGGAAGTAAACCCAATGTGTTTCCATCAGGTTTGCATTCAGTAGATTTGAGTAAATTTCAAATGTATACTGCTGTAATGTCAGAGCATTGTATGCTCTGTGAAAACAGCTTTTTTGTCTTGAGGAGCAGAAGCATAAAACAACTTTCAAACAACTCAGAATCATGTGAGAAGTAAACCAAAGGTGTTTCCATTACCTTTCCAGTCAGTAGTTTTGAGTAAAATTCTAATGTACATTACTTTGAAGTCAGAGCATTGTGTGCACTGAGATGACAACTTTTTTCTCTTAATGAGCAGAAGCATGAAACTACTTCCAAACAAGTCAGAATCATGTGGGAACTTCATCTAAGCTGTTTCCATTCAGTATGCAGTCAGTATTTTTGAGTATAATAGAAATGTATACTCATTCTTTTGTCAAAGTGCTGTGTGGACTGAGAAAAGAACTTTTTTGTCTTGATGAGCAGAGGCATGAAAGTACTTTCAAACTACTCACAATCATGTGTGAAGTAAACCCAATGTGTTTCCATCAGGTTTGCATTCAGTAGATTTGAGTAAAATTCAAATGTATACTGCTGTAATGTCAGAGCATTGTATGCTCTGAGAAAACAGCTTTTTTGTCTTGAGGAGCAGAAGCATGAAACAACTTTCAAACAACTCAGAATCATGTGAGAAGTAAACCAAAGGTGTTTCCATTACCTTTCCAGTCAGTAGTTATGAGTAAAATTGAAATGTACATTACTTTGAAGTCAGAGCATTGTGTGCACTGAGATGACAACTTTTTTCTCTTAATGAGCAGAAGCATGAAACTACTTCCAAACAAGTCAGAATCATGTGGGAACTTCATCTAAGCTGTTTCCATTCAGTATGCAGTCAGTATTTTTGAGTATAATAGAAATGTATACTCATTCTTTTGTCAAAGTATTGTGTGGACTGAGAAAAGAACTTCTTTGTCTTGATGAGCAGAAGCATGAAACTACTTTCAAGCTACTCAGAATCATGTGGGAAATAAACCCAATGTGTTTCCATCAGGTTTGCATTAAGTAGATTTGAGTAAAATTCAAATGTATACTGGTGTAATGTCAGAGCATTGTATGCTCTGAGAAAACAGCTTTTTTGTCTTGAGGAGCAGAAGCATGAAACAACTTTCAAACAACTCAGAATCATGTGAGAAGTAAACCAAAGGTGTTTCCATTAGCTTTGCAGTCAGTACTTTTGAGTAAAATTGAAATGTACATTTACTTTGAAGTCAGAGCATTGTGTGCACTGAGATGACAACTTTTTTCTCTTAATGAGCAGAAGCATGAAACTACTTCCAAACAAGTCAGAATCATGTGGGAACTTCATCTAAGCTGTTTCCATTCAGTATGCAGTCAGTATTTTTGAGTATAATAGAAATGTATACTCATTCTTTCGTCTAGGCGCACTGTGGACTGAGAAAAGAACTTTTTTGTCTTGATGAGCAGAGGCATGAAACTACTTTCAAGCTACTCAGAATCATGAGGGAAGTAAACCCAATGTGTTTCCATCAGGTTTGCATTCAGTAGATATGAGTAAAATTCAAATGTATACTGCTGTAATGTCAGAGCATTGTATGTTCTGAGAAAACAGCTTTTTTGTCTTGAGGAGCAGAAGCATGAAACAACTTTTATACATCTCAGAATCATGTGAGAAGTAAACCAAAGGTGTTTCCATTAGTTTTGCAGTCAGTACTTTTGAGTAAAATTGAAATGTACATTACTTTCAAGTTAGAGCAGTGTGTGCACTGAGATGACAACTTTTTCCTCTTAATGAACAGAAGCATGAAACTACTTCCAAACAAGACAGAATCATGTGGGAACTTCATCTAAGCTGTTTCCATTCAGTATGCAGTCAGTATTTTTGAGAATAATAGAAATGTATACTCATTCTTTTGTCAAAGCATTGTGTGGACTGAGAAAAGAACTTTTTTGTCTTGATGAGCAGAGGCATGAAACTATTTTCAAACTACTCAGAATCATGTGGGAAGTAAACCCAATGTGTTTCCATCAGGTTAGCATTCAGTAGATTTGAGTAAAATTCAAATGTATACTGCTGTAATGTCAGAGCATTGTATGCTCTGAGAAAACAGCTTTTTTGTCTTGAGGAGCAGAAGCATAAAACAACTTTCAAACAACTGAGAATCATGTGAGAAGTAAAGCAAAGGTGTTTCCATTACCTTTCCAGTCAGTAGTTTTGAGTAAAATTGAAATGTACATTACTTTGAAGTCAGAGCATTGTGTGCACTGAGATGAGAACTTTTTTCTCTTAATGAGCAGAAGCATGAAACTACTTCCAAACAAGTCAGAATCTTGTGGGAACTTCATCTAAGCTGTTTCCATTCAGTATGCAGTCAGTATTTTTGAGAATAATAGAAATGTATACTCATTCTTTTGTCAAAGCATTGTGTGGACTGAGAAAAGAACTTTTTTGTCTTGATGAGCAGAGGGATGAAACTAGTTTCAAACTACTCAGAATCATGTGGGAACTAAACCCAATGTGTTTCCATCAGGTTTGCAATCAGTAGATTTGAGTAAAATTCAAATGTATACTGCTGTAATGTCAGAGCATTGTATGCTCTGAGAAAACAGCTTTTTTGTCTTGAGGAGCAGAAGCATAAAACAACTTTCAAACAACTCAGAATCATGTGAGAAGTAAACCAAAGGTGTTTCCATTACCTTTCCAGTCAGTAGTTTTGAGTAAAATTGAAATGTACATTACTTTGAAGTCAGAGCATTGTGTGCACTGAGATGACAACTTTTTTCTCTTAATGAGCAGAAGCATGAAACTACTTCCAAACAAGTCAGAATCATGTGGGAACTTCATCTAAGCTGTTTCCATTCAGTATGCAGTCAGTATTTTTGAGTATAATAGAAATGTATACTCATTCTTTTGTCAAAGTATTGTGTGGACTGAGAAAAGAACTTCTTTGTCTTGATGAGCAGAAGCATGAAACTACTTTCAAGCTACTCAGAATCATGTGGGAAATAAACCCAATGTGTTTCCATCAGGTTTGCATTCAGTAGATTTGAGTAAAATTCAAATGTATACTGGTGTAATGCCAGAGCATTGTATGCTCTGAGAAAACAGCTTTTTTGTCTTGAGGAGCAGAAGCATGAAACAACTTTCAAACAACTCAGAATCATGTGAGAAGTAAACCAAAGGTGTTTCCATTAGCTTTGCAGTCAGTACTTTTGAGTAAAATTGAAATGTACATTTACTTTGAAGTCAGAGCATTGTGTGCACTGAGATGACAACTTTTTTCTCTTAATGAGCAGAAGCATGAAACTACTTCCAAACAAGTCAGAATCATGTGGGAACTTCATCTAAGCTGTTTCCATTCAGTATGCAGTCAGTATTTTTGAGTATAATAGAAATGTATACTCATACTTTGGTCTAGGCGCTCTGTGGACTGAGAAAAGAACTTTTTTGTCTTGATGAGCAGAGGCATGAAACTACTTTCAAGCTACTCAGAATCATGAGGGAAGTAAACCCAATGTGTTTCCATCAGGTTTGAATTCAGTAGATATGAGTAAAATTCAAATGTATACTGTTGTAATGTCAGAGCATTGTATGCTCTGAGAAAACAGCTTTTTTGTCTTGAGGAGCAGAAGCATGAAACAACTTTTATACATCTCAGAATCATGTGAGAAGTAAACCAAAGGTGTTTCCATTAGCTTTGCAGTCAGTAGTTATGAGTAAAATTGAAATGTACATTACTTTGAAGTCAGAGCATTGTGTGCACTGAGATGACAACTTTTTTCTCTTAATGAGCAGAAGCATGAAACTACTTCCAAACAAGTCAGAATCATGTGGGAACTTCATCTAAGCTGTTTCCATTCAGTATGCAGTCAGTATTTTTGAGTATAATAGAAATGTATACTCATTCTTTTGTCAAAGTATTATGTGGACTGAGAAAAGAACTTCTTTGTCTTGATGAGCAGAAGCATGAAACTACTTTCAAGCTACTCAGAATCATGTGGGAAATAAACCCAATGTGTTTCCATCAGGTTTGCATTCAGTAGATTTGAGTAAAATTCAAATGTATACTGGTGAAATGTCAGAGCATTGTATGCTCTGAGAAAACAGCTTTTTTGTCTTGAGGAGCAGAAGCATGAAACAACTTTCAAACAACTCAGAATCATGTGAGAAGTAAACCAAAGGTGTTTCCATTAGCTTTGCAGTCAGTACTTTTGAGTAAAATTGAAATGTACATTTACTTTGAAGTCAGAGTATTGTGTGCACTGAGATGACAACTTTTTTCTCTTAATGAGCAGAAGCATGAAACTACTTCCAAACAAGTCAGAATCATGTGGGAACTTCATCTAAGCTGTTTCCATTCAGTATGCAGTCAGTATTTTTGAGTATAATAGAAATGTATACTCATTCTTTCGTCTAGGCGCACTGTGGACTGAGAAAAGAACTTTTTTGTCTTGATGAGCAGAGGCATGAAACTACTTTCAAGCTACTCAGAATCATGAGGGAAGTAAACCCAATGTGTTTCCATCAGGTTTGCATTCAGTAGATATGAGTAAAATTCAAATGTATACTGCTGTAATGTCAGAGCATTGTATGTTCTGAGAAAACAGCTTTTTTGTCTTGAGGAGCAGAAGCATGAAACAACTTTTATACATCTCAGAATCATGTGAGAAGTAAACCAAAGGTGTTTCCATTAGCTTTGCAGTCAGTACTTTTGAGTAAAATTGAAATGTACATTATTTTCAAGTTAGAGCAGTGTGTGCACTGAGATGACAACTTTTTCCTCTTAATGAACAGAAGCATGAAACTACTTCCAAACAAGACAGAATCATGTGGGAACTTCATCTAAGCTGTTTCCATTCAGTATGCAGTCAGTATTTTTGAGTATAATAGAAATGTATACTCATTCTTTTGTCAAAGTATTGTGTGGACTGAGAAAAGAACTTCTTTGTCTTGATGAGCAGAAGCATGAAACTACTTTCAAGCTACTCAGAATCATGTGGGAAATAAACCCAATGTGTTTCCATCAGGTTTGCATTCAGTAGATTTGAGTAAAATTCAAATGTATACTGGTGTAATGCCAGAGCATTGTATGCTCTGAGAAAACAGCTTTTTTGTCTTGAGGAGCAGAAGCATGAAACAACTTTCAAACAACTCAGAATCATGTGAGAAGTAAACCAAAGGTGTTTCCATTAGCTTTGCAGTCAGTACTTTTGAGTAAAATTGAAATGTACATTTACTTTGAAGTCAGAGCATTGTGTGCACTGAGATGACAACTTTTTTCTCTTAATGAGCAGAAGCATGAAACTACTTCCAAACAAGTCAGAATCATGTGGGAACTTCATCTAAGCTGTTTCCATTCAGTATGCAGTCAGTATTTTTGAGTATAATAGAAATGTATACTCATTCTTTTGCCAAAGCATTGTGTGGACTGAGATGAGAACTTTTTTGTCTTGATGAGCAGAAGCATGAAACTACTTTCAAGCTACTCAGAATCATGAGGGAAGTAAACCCAATGTGTTTCCATCAGGTTTGCATTCAGTAGATTTGAGTAAATTTCAAATGTATACTGCTGTAATGTCAGAGCATTGTATGCTCTGTGAAAACAGCTTTTTTGTCTTGAGGAGCAGAAGCATAAAACAACTTTCAAACAACTCAGAATCATGTGAGAAGTAAACCAAAGGTGTTTCCATTACCTTTCCAGTCAGTAGTTTTGAGTAAAATTTTAATGTACATTACTTTGAAGTCAGAGCATTGTGTGCACTGAGATGACAACTTCTTTCTCTTAATGAGCAGAAGCATGAAACTACTTCCAAACAAGTCAGAATCATGTTGGAACTTCATCTAAGCTGTTTCCATTCAGTATGCAGTCAGTATTTTTGAGTATAATAGAAATGTATACTCATTCTTTTGTCAAAGTGTTGTGTGGACTGAGAAAAGAACTTTTTTGTCTTGATGAGCAGAGGCATGAAAGTACTTTCAAACTACTCACAATCATGTGTGAAGTAAACCCAATGTGTTTCCATCAGGTTTGCATTCAGTAGATTTGAGTAAAATTCAAATGTATACTGCTGTAATGTCAGAGCATTGTATGCTCTGAGAAAACAGCTTTTTTGTCTTGAGGAGCAGAAGCATGAAACAACATTCAAACAACTCAGAATCATGTGAGAAGTAAACCAAAGGTGTTTCCATTAGCTTTGCAGTCAGTACTTTTGAGTAAAATTGAAATGTACATTACCTTGAAGATAGAGCATTGTGTGCACTGAGATGACAACTTTTTTCTCTTAATGAGCAGAAGCATGAAACTACTTCCAAACAAGTCAGAATCATGAGGGAACTTCATCAAAGCTGTTTCCATTCAGTATGCAGTCAGTATTTTTGAGAATAATAGAAATGTATACTCATTCTTCTGTCAAAGCATTGTGTGGACTGAGAAAAGAACTTTTTTGTCTTGATGAGCAGAGGCATGAAACTACTTTCAAACTACTCAGAATCATGTGGGAAGTAAACCCAATGTGTTTCCATCAGGTTTGCATTCAGTAGATTTGAGTAAATTTCAAATGTATACTGCTGTAATGTCAGAGCATTGTATGCTCTGTGAAAACAGCTTTTTTGTCTTGAGGAGCAGAAGCATGAAACAACTTTTATACATCTCAGAATCATGTGAGAAGTAAACCAAAGGTGTTTCCATTAGTTTTGCAGTCAGTACTTTTGAGTAAAATTGAAATGTACATTACTTTCAAGTTAGAGCAGTGTGTGCACTGAGATGACAACTTTTTCCTCTTAATGAACAGAAGCATGAAACTACTTCCAAACAAGACAGAATCATGTGGGAACTTCATCTAAGCTGTTTCCATTCAGTATGCAGTCAGTATTTTTGAGAATAATAGAAATGTATACTCATTCTTTTGTCAAAGCATTGTGTGGACTGAGAAAAGAACTTTTTTGTCTTGATGAGCAGAGGCATGAAACTATTTTCAAACTACTCAGAATCATGTGGGAAGTAAACCCAATGTGTTTCCATCAGGTTAGCATTCAGTAGATTTGAGTAAAATTCAAATGTATACTGCTGTAATGTCAGAGCATTGTATGCTCTGAGAAAACAGCTTTTTTGTCTTGAGGAGCAGAAGCATAAAACAACTTTCAAACAACTGAGAATCATGTGAGAAGTAAAGCAAAGGTGTTTCCATTACCTTTCCAGTCAGTAGTTTTGAGTAAAATTGAAATGTACATTACTTTGAAGTCAGAGCATTGTGTGCACTGAGATGAGAACTTTTTTCTCTTAATGAGCAGAAGCATGAAACTACTTCCAAACAAGTCAGAATCTTGTGGGAACTTCATCTAAGCTGTTTCCATTCAGTATGCAGTCAGTATTTTTGAGAATAATAGAAATGTATACTCATTCTTTTGTCAAAGCATTGTGTGGACTGAGAAAAGAACTTTTTTGTCTTGATGAGCAGAGGGATGAAACTAGTTTCAAACTACTCAGAATCATGTGGGAACTAAACCCAATGTGTTTCCATCAGGTTTGCAATCAGTAGATTTGAGTAAAATTCAAATGTATACTGCTGTAATGTCAGAGCATTGTATGCTCTGAGAAAACAGCTTTTTTGTCTTGAGGAGCAGAAGCATAAAACAACTTTCAAACAACTCAGAATCATGTGAGAAGTAAACCAAAGGTGTTTCCATTACCTTTCCAGTCAGTAGTTTTGAGTAAAATTGAAATGTACATTACTTTGAAGTCAGAGCATTGTGTGCACTGAGATGACAACTTTTTTCTCTTAATGAGCAGAAGCATGAAACTACTTCCAAACAAGTCAGAATCATGTGGGAACTTCATCTAAGCTGTTTCCATTCAGTATGCAGTCAGTATTTTTGAGTATAATAGAAATGTATACTCATTCTTTTGTCAAAGTATTGTGTGGACTGAGAAAAGAACTTCTTTGTCTTGATGAGCAGAAGCATGAAACTACTTTCAAGCTACTCAGAATCATGTGGGAAATAAACCCAATGTGTTTCCATCAGGTTTGCATTCAGTAGATTTGAGTAAAATTCAAATGTATACTGGTGTAATGCCAGAGCATTGTATGCTCTGAGAAAACAGCTTTTTTGTCTTGAGGAGCAGAAGCATGAAACAACTTTCAAACAACTCAGAATCATGTGAGAAGTAAACCAAAGGTGTTTCCATTAGCTTTGCAGTCAGTACTTTTGAGTAAAATTGAAATGTACATTTACTTTGAAGTCAGAGTATTGTGTGCACTGAGATGACAACTTTTTTCTCTTAATGAGCAGAAGCATGAAACTACTTCCAAACAAGTCAGAATCATGTGGGAACTTCATCTAAGCTGTTTCCATTCAGTATGCAGTCAGTATTTTTGAGTATAATAGAAATGTATACTCATTCTTTCGTCTAGGCGCACTGTGGACTGAGAAAAGAACTTTTTTGTCTTGATGAGCAGAGGCATGAAACTACTTTCAAGCTACTCAGAATCATGAGGGAAGTAAACCCAATGTGTTTCCATCAGGTTTGCATTCAGTAGATATGAGTAAAATTCAAATGTATACTGCTGTAATGTCAGAGCATTGTATGTTCTGAGAAAACAGCTTTTTTGTCTTGAGGAGCAGAAGCATGAAACAACTTTTATACATCTCAGAATCATGTGAGAAGTAAACCAAAGGTGTTTCCATTAGCTTTGCAGTCAGTACTTTTGAGTAAAATTGAAATGTACATTATTTTCAAGTTAGAGCAGTGTGTGCACTGAGATGACAACTTTTTCCTCTTAATGAACAGAAGCATGAAACTACTTCCAAACAAGACAGAATCATGTGGGAACTTCATCTAAGCTGTTTCCATTCAGTATGCAGTCAGTATTTTTGAGTATAATAGAAATGTATACTCATTCTTTTGTCAAAGTATTGTGTGGACTGAGAAAAGAACTTCTTTGTCTTGATGAGCAGAAGCATGAAACTACTTTCAAGCTACTCAGAATCATGTGGGAAATAAACCCAATGTGTTTCCATCAGGTTTGCATTCAGTAGATTTGAGTAAAATTCAAATGTATACTGGTGTAATGCCAGAGCATTGTATGCTCTGAGAAAACAGCTTTTTTGTCTTGAGGAGCAGAAGCATGAAACAACTTTCAAACAACTCAGAATCATGTGAGAAGTAAACCAAAGGTGTTTCCATTAGCTTTGCAGTCAGTACTTTTGAGTAAAATTGAAATGTACATTTACTTTGAAGTCAGAGCATTGTGTGCACTGAGATGACAACTTTTTTCTCTTAATGAGCAGAAGCATGAAACTACTTCCAAACAAGTCAGAATCATGTGGGAACTTCATCTAAGCTGTTTCCATTCAGTATGCAGTCAGTATTTTTGAGTATAATAGAAATGTATACTCATTCTTTTGCCAAAGCATTGTGTGGACTGAGATGAGAACTTTTTTGTCTTGATGAGCAGAAGCATGAAACTACTTTCAAGCTACTCAGAATCATGAGGGAAGTAAACCCAATGTGTTTCCATCAGGTTTGCATTCAGTAGATTTGAGTAAATTTCAAATGTATACTGCTGTAATGTCAGAGCATTGTATGCTCTGTGAAAACAGCTTTTTTGTCTTGAGGAGCAGAAGCATAAAACAACTTTCAAACAACTCAGAATCATGTGAGAAGTAAACCAAAGGTGTTTCCATTACCTTTCCAGTCAGTAGTTTTGAGTAAAATTTTAATGTACATTACTTTGAAGTCAGAGCATTGTGTGCACTGAGATGACAACTTCTTTCTCTTAATGAGCAGAAGCATGAAACTACTTCCAAACAAGTCAGAATCATGTTGGAACTTCATCTAAGCTGTTTCCATTCAGTATGCAGTCAGTATTTTTGAGTATAATAGAAATGTATACTCATTCTTTTGTCAAAGTGTTGTGTGGACTGAGAAAAGAACTTTTTTGTCTTGATGAGCAGAGGCATGAAAGTACTTTCAAACTACTCACAATCATGTGTGAAGTAAACCCAATGTGTTTCCATCAGGTTTGCATTCAGTAGATTTGAGTAAAATTCAAATGTATACTGCTGTAATGTCAGAGCATTGTATGCTCTGAGAAAACAGCTTTTTTGTCTTGAGGAGCAGAAGCATGAAACAACATTCAAACAACTCAGAATCATGTGAGAAGTAAACCAAAGGTGTTTCCATTAGCTTTGCAGTCAGTACTTTTGAGTAAAATTGAAATGTACATTACCTTGAAGATAGAGCATTGTGTGCACTGAGATGACAACTTTTTTCTCTTAATGAGCAGAAGCATGAAACTACTTCCAAACAAGTCAGAATCATGAGGGAACTTCATCAAAGCTGTTTCCATTCAGTATGCAGTCAGTATTTTTGAGAATAATAGAAATGTATACTCATTCTTCTGTCAAAGCATTGTGTGGACTGAGAAAAGAACTTTTTTGTCTTGATGAGCAGAGGCATGAAACTACTTTCAAACTACTCAGAATCATGTGGGAAGTAAACCCAATGTGTTTCCATCAGGTTTGCATTCAGTAGATTTGAGTAAATTTCAAATGTATACTGCTGTAATGTCAGAGCATTGTATGCTCTGTGAAAACAGCTTTTTTGTCTTGAGGAGCAGAAGCATAAAACAACTTTCAAACAACTCAGAATCATGTGAGAAGTAAACCAAAGGTGTTTCCATTACCTTTCCAGTCAGTAGTTTTGAGTAAAATTTTAATGTACATTACTTTGAAGTCAGAGCATTGTGTGCACTGAGATGACAACTTTTTTCTCTTAATGAGCAGAAGCATGAAACTACTTCCAAACAAGTCAGAATCATGTGGGAACATCATCTAAGCTGTTTCCATTCAGTATGCAGTCAGTATTTTTGAGTATAATAGAAATGTATACTCATTCTTTTGTCAAAGTGTTGTGTGGACTGAGAAAAGAACTTTTTTGTCTTGATGAGCAGAGGCATGAAAGTACTTTCAAACTACTCACAATCATGTGTGAAGTAAACCCAATGTGTTTCCATCAGGTTTGCATTCAGTAGATTTGAGTAAAATTCAAATGTATACTGGTGTAATGCCAGAGCATTGTATGCTCTGAGAAAACAGCTTTTTTGTCTTGAGGAGCAGAAGCATGAAACAACTTTCAAACAACTCAGAATCATGTGGAAGTAAACCGAAGGTGTTTCCATTAGCTTTGCAGTCAGTACTTTTGAGTAAAATTGAAATGTACATTTACTTTGAAGTCAGAGCATTGTGTGCACTGAGATGACAACTTTTTTCTCTTAATGAGCAGAAGCATGAAACTACTTCCAAACAAGTCAGAATCATGTGGGAACTTCATCTAAGCTGTTTCCATTCAGTATGCAGTCAGTATTTTTGAGTATAATAGAAATGTATACTCATACTTTGGTCTAGGCGCTCTGTGGACTGAGAAAAGAACTTTTTTGTCTTGATGAGCAGAGGCATGAAACTACTTTCAAGCTACTCAGAATCATGAGGGAAGTAAACCCAATGTGTTTCCATCAGGTTTGCATTCAGTAGATATGAGTAAAATTCAAATGTATGCTGTTGTAATGTCAGAGCATTGTATGCTCTGAGAAAACAGCTTTTTTGTCTTGAGGAGCAGAAGGATGAAACAACTTTTATACATCTCAGAATCATGTGAGAAGTAAACCAAAGGTGTTTCCATTAGCTTTGCAGTCAGTACTTTTGAGTAAAATTGAAATGTACATTATTTTCAAGTTAGAGCAGTGTGTGCACTGAGATGACAACTTTTTCCTCTTAATGAACAGAAGCATGAAACTACTTCCAAACAAGACAGAATCATGTGGGAACTTCATCTAAGCTGTTTCCATTCAGTATGCAGTCAGTATTTTTGAGTATAATAGAAATGTATACTCATTCTTTTGTCAAAGTATTGTGTGGACTGAGAAAAGAACTTCTTTGTCTTGATGAGCAGAAGCATGAAACTACTTTCAAGCTACTCAGAATCATGTGGGAAATAAACCCAATGTGTTTCCATCAGGTTTGCATTCAGTAGATTTGAGTAAAATTCAAATGTATACTGGTGTAATGCCAGAGCATTGTATGCTCTGAGAAAACAGCTTTTTTGTCTTGAGGAGCAGAAGCATGAAACAACTTTCAAACAACTCAGAATCATGTGAGAAGTAAACCAAAGGTGTTTCCATTAGCTTTGCAGTCAGTACTTTTGAGTAAAATTGAAATGTACATTTACTTTGAAGTCAGAGCATTGTGTGCACTGAGATGACAACTTTTTTCTCTTAATGAGCAGAAGCATGAAACTACTTCCAAACAAGTCAGAATCATGTGGGAACTTCATCTAAGCTGTTTCCATTCAGTATGCAGTCAGTATCTTTGAGTATAATAGAAATGTATACTCATTCTTTTGCCAAAGCATTGTGTGGACTGAGATGAGAACTTTTTTGTCTTGATGAGCAGAGGCATGAAACTACTTTCAAACTACTCAGAATCATGTGGGAAGTAAACCCAATGTGTTTCCATCAGGTTTGCATTCAGTAGATTTGAGTAAATTTCAAATGTATACTGCTGTAATGTCAGAGCATTGTATGCTCTGTGAAAACAGCTTTTTTGTCTTGAGGAGCAGAAGCATAAAACAACTTTCAAACAACTCAGAATCATGTGAGAAGTAAACCAAAGGTGTTTCCATTACCTTTCCAGTCAGTAGTTTTGAGTAAAATTTTAATGTACATTACTTTGAAGTCAGAGCATTGTGTGCACTGAGATGACAACTTTTTTCTCTTAATGAGCAGAAGCATGAAACTACTTCCAAACAAGTCAGAATCATGTGGGAACATCATCTAAGCTGTTTCCATTCAGTATGCAGTCAGTATTTTTGAGTATAATAGAAATGTATACTCATTCTTTTGTCAAAGTGTTGTGTGGACTGAGAAAAGAACTTTTTTGTCTTGATGAGCAGAGGCATGAAAGTACTTTCAAACTACTCACAATCATGTGTGAAGTAAACCCAATGTGTTTCCATCAGGTTTGCATTCAGTAGATTTGAGTAAAATTCAAATGTATACTGCTGTAATGTCAGAGCATTGTATGCTCTGAGAAAACAGCTTTTTTGTCTTGAGGAGCAGAAGCATGAAACAACATTCAAACAACTCAGAATCATGTGAGAAGTAAACCAAAGGTGTTTCCATTACCTTTCCAGTCAGTAGTTATGAGTAAAATTGAAATGCACATTACTTTGAAGTCAGACCATTGTGTGCACTGAGATGACAACTTTTTTCTCTTAATGAGCAGAAGCATGAAACTACTTCCAAACAAGTCAGAATCATGTGGGAACTTCATCTAAGCTGTTTCCATTCAGTATGCAGTCAGTATTTTTGAGTATAATAGAAATGTATACTCATTCTTTTGCCAAAGCATTGTGTGGACTGAGAAAAGAACTTTTTTGTCTTGATGAGCAGAAGCATGAAACTACTTTCAAGCTACTCAGAATCATGTGGGAAATAAACCCAATGTGTTTCCATCAGGTTTGCATTCAGTAGATTTGAGTAAAATTCAAATGTATACTGGTGTAATGCCAGAGCATTGTATGCTCTGAGAAAACAGCTTTTTTGTCTTGAGGAGCAGAAGCATGAAACAACTTTCAAACAACTCAGAATCATGTGAGAAGTAAACCAAAGGTGTTTCCATTAGCTTTGCAGTCAGTACTTTTGAGGAAAATTGAAACGTACATTACTTTCAAGTTAGAGCAGTGTCTGCACTGAGATGACATCTTTTTTCTCTTAATGAGCAGAAGCATGAACCTACTTCCAAACAAGACAGAATCATGTGGGAACTTCATCTAAGCTGTTTCCATTCAGTATGCAGTCAGTATTTTTGAGAATAATAGAAATGTATACTCATTCTTTTGTCAAAGCATTGTGTGGACTGAGAAAAGAACTTTTTTGTCTTGATGAGCAGAGGCATGAAACTACTTTCAAACTACTCAGAATCATGTGGGAAGTAAACCCAATGTGTTTCCATCAGGTTTGCATTCAGTAGATTTGAGTAAAATTCAAATGTATACTGCTGTATTGTCAGAGCATTGTATGCTCTGAGAAAACAGCTTTTTTGTCTTGAGGAGCAGAAGCATAAAACAACTTTCAAACAACTCAGAATCATGTGAGAAGTAAAGCAAAGGTGTTTCCATTACGTTTCCAGTCAGTAGTTTTGAGTAAAATTGAAATGTACATTACTTTGTAGTCAGAGCATTGTGTGCACTGAGATGACAACTTTTTTCTCTTAATGACCAGAAGCATGAAACTACTTCCAAACAAGTCAGAATCATGTGGGAACTTCATCTAAGCTGTTTCCATTCAGTATGCAGTCAGTATTTTTGAGAATAATAGAAATGTATACTCATTCTTTTGTCAAAGCATTGTGTGGACTGAGA
The DNA here is from genome assembly GCF_030028105.1 of Mobula birostris. Classification (NCBI taxonomy): domain Eukaryota; kingdom Metazoa; phylum Chordata; class Chondrichthyes; order Myliobatiformes; family Myliobatidae; genus Mobula; species Mobula birostris. The sequence continues at coordinate 22,498 of NW_027275036.1, forward strand.
AAAGAACTTTTTTGTCTTGATGAGCAGAGGCATGAAACTACTTTCAAACTACTCACAATCATCTGTGAAGTAAACCTAATGTGTTTCCATCAGGTTTGCATTCAGTAGATTTCAGTAAAATTCAAATGTATACTGCTGTAATGTCAGAACATTGTATGCTCTGAGAAAACAGCTTTTTTTTCTTCAGGAGCAGAAGCATGAAACAACTTTCAAACAACTCAGAATCATGTGAGAAGTAAACCAAAGCTGTTTCCATTACCTTTCCAGTCAGTAGTTATGAGTAAAATTGAAATGTACATTACTTTGAAGTCAGAGCATTGTGTGCACTGAGATGACAACTTTTTTCTCTTAATGAGCAGAAGCATGAATCTACTTCCAAACAAGTCAGAATCATGTGGGAACTTCATCTAAGCTGTTTCCATTCAGTATGCAGTAAGTATTTTTGAGTATAATAGAAATGTATACTCATTCTTTTGCCAAAGCATTGTGTGGACTGAGAAAAGAACTTTTTTGTCTTGATGAGCAGAAGCATGAAACTACTATCAAGCTACTCAGAATCATGTGGGAAGTAAACCCAATGTGTATCCATCAGGTTTGCATTCAGTAGATTTGAGTAAAATTCAAATGTATACTGCTGTAATGTCAGAGCATTGTATGCTCTGAGAAAACAGCTTTTTTGTCTTGAGGAGCGGAAGCATGAAACAACTTTCAAACAACTCAGAATCATGTGTGAAGTAAACCAAAGGAGTTTCGGTCAGCTTTGCAGTCAGTACTTTTGAGGAAAATTGAAACGTACATTACTTTCAAGTTAGAGCAGTGTCTGCACTGAGATGACAACTTTTTTCTCTTAATGAGCAGAAGCATGAAACTACTTCCAAACAAGACAGAATCATGTGGGAACTTCATCTAAGCTGTTTCCATTCAGTATGCAGTCAGTATTTTTGAGAATAATAGAAATGTATACTCATTCTTTTGTCAAAGCATTGTGTGGACTGAGAAAAGAACTTTTTTGTCTTGATGACCAGAGGCATGAAACTACTTTCAAACTACTCAGAATCATTGGGAAGTAAACCCAATGTGTTTCCATCAGGTTTGCATTCAGTAGATTTGAGTAAAATTCAAATGTATACTGCTGTAATGTCAGAGCATTGTATGCTCTGAGAAAACAGCTTTTTGTCTTGAGGAGCAGAAGCATAAAACAACTTTCAAACAACTCAGAATCATGTGAGAAGTAAAGCAAAGGTGTTTCCATTACCTTTCCAGTCAGTAGTTTTGAGTAAAATTGAAATGTACATTACTTTGAAGTCAGAGCATTGTGTGCACTGAGATGAGAACTTTTTTCTCTTAATGAGCAGAAGCATGAAACTACTTCCAAACAAGTCAGAATCATGTGGGAACTTCATCTAAGCTGTTTCCATTCAGTATGCAGTCAGTATTTTTGAGAATAATAGAAATGTATACTCATTCTTTTGTCAAAGCATTGTGTGGACTGAGAAAAGAACTTTTTTGTCTTGATGAGCAGAGGCATGAAACTAGTTTCAAACTACTCAGAATCATGTGGGAAGTAAACCCAATGTGTTTCCATCAGGTTTGCATTCAGTAGATTTGAGTAAAATTCAAATGTATACTGCTGTAATGTCAGAGCATTGTATGCTCTGAGAAAACAGCTTTTTTGTCTTGAGGAGCAGAAGCATAAAACAACTTTCAAACAACTCAGAATCATGTGAGAAGTAAACCAAAGGTGTTTCCATTACCTTTCCAGTCAGTAGTTTTGAGTAAAATTGAAATGTACATTACTTTGAAGTCAGAGCATTGTGTGCACTGAGATGACAACTTTTTTCTCTTAATGAGCAGAAGCATGAAACTACTTCCAAACAAGTCAGAATCATGTGGGAACTTCATCTAAGCTGTTTCCATTCAGTATGCAGTCAGTATTTTTGAGTATAATAGAAATGTATACTCATTGTTTTGTCAAAGTATTGTGTGGACTGAGAAAAGAACTTCTTTGTCTTGATGAGCAGAGGCATGAAACTACTTTCAAGCTACTCAGAATCATGTGGGAAATAAACCCAATGTGTTTCCATCAGGTTTGCATTCAGTAGATTTGAGTAAAATTCAAATGTATACTGGTGTAATGTCAGAGCATTGTATGCTCTGAGAAAACAGCTTTTTTGTCTTGAGGAGCAGAAGCATGAAACAACTTTCAAACAACTCAGAATCATGTGAGAAGTAAACCAAAGGTGTTTCCATTAGCTTTGCAGTCAGTACTTTTGAGTAAAATTGAAATGTACATTTACTTTGAAGTCAGAGCATTGTGGGCACTGAGATGACAACTTTTTTCTCTTAATGAGCAGAAGCATGAAACTACTTCCAAACAAGTCAGAATCATGTGGGAACTTCATCTAAGCTGTTTCCATTCAGTATGCAGTCAGTATTTTTGAGTATAATAGAAATGTATACTCATTCTTTGGTCTAGGCGCTCTGTGGACTGAGAAAAGAACTTTTTTGTCTTGATGAGCAGAGGCATGAAACTACTTTCAAGCTACTCAGAATCATGAGGGAAGTAAACCCAATGTGTTTCCATCAGGTTTGCATTCAGTAGATATGAGTAAAATTCAAATGTGTACTGCTGTAATGTCAGAGCATTGTATGCTCTGAGAAAACAGCTTTTTTGTCTTGAGGAGCAGAAGCATGAAACAACTTTTATACATCTCAGAATCATGTGAGAAGTAAACCAAAGGTGTTTCCATTAGCTTTGCAGTCAGTACTTTTGAGTAAAATTGAAATGTACATTACCTTGAAGATAGAGCATTGTGTGCACTGAGATGACAACTTTTTTCTCTTAATGAGCAGAAGCATGAAACTACTTCCAAACAAGTCAGAATCATGAGGGAACTTCATCAAAGCTGTTTCCATTCAGTAAGCAGTCAGTATTTTTGAGTAAAATAGAAATGTATACTCATTCTTTTGTCAAAGCGTTGTGTGGACTGAGAAAAGAACTTTTTTGTCTTGATGAGCAGAGGCATGAAACTGCTTTCAAGCTACTCAGAATCATGTGGGAAATAAACCCAATGTGTTTCCATAGGTTTGCATTCAGTAGATTTGAGTAAAATTCAAATGTAAACTGCTGTAATGTCAGAGCATACAATGCTCTGAGAAAACAGCTTTTTTGTCTTGAGGAGCAGAAGCATGAAACAACTTTCAAACAACTCAGAATCATGTGAGAAGTAAACCAAAGGTGTTTCGATCAGCTTTGCAGTCAGTACTTTTGAGTAAAATTGAAATGTACATTACTTTCTAGTTAGAGCAGTGTGTGCACTGAGATGACAACTTTTTCCTCTTAATGAACAGAAGCATGAAACTACTTCCAAACAAGACAGCATCATGTGGGAACTTCATCTAAGATGTTTCCATTCAGTATGCAGTCAGTATTTTTGAGAATAATAGAAATGTATACTCATTCTTTTGTCAAAGCATTGTGTGGACTGAGAAAAGAACTTTTTTGTCTTGATGAGCAGAGGTATGAAACAACTTTCAAACTACTCAGAATCATGTGGGAAGTAAACCCAATGTGTTTCCATCAGGTTTGCATTCAGTAGATTTGAGTAAAATTCAAATGTATACTGCTGTAATGTCAGAGCATTGTATGCTCTGAGAAAACAGCTTTTTTGTGTTGAGGAGCAGAAGCATAAAACAACTTTCAAACAACTCAGAATCATGTGAGAAGTAAACCAAAGGTGTTTCCATTACCTTTCCAGTCAGTAGTTTTGAGTAAAATTGAAATGTACATTACTTTGAAGTCAGAGCATTGTGTGCACTGAGATGACAACTTTTTTCTCTTAATGAGCAGAAGCATGAAACTACCTCCAAACAAGTCAGAATCATGTGGGAACTTCATCTAAGCTGTTTCCATTCAGTATGCAGTCAGTATTTTTGAGTATAATAGAAATGTATACTCATTCTTTTGTCAAAGTATTGTGTGGACTGAGAAAAGAACTTCTTTGTCTTGATGAGCAGAAGCATGAAACTACTTTCAAGCTACTCAGAATCATGTGGGAAATAAACCCAATGTGTTTCCATCAGGTTTGCATTCAGTAGATTTGAGTAAAATTCAAATGTATACTGGTGTAATGTCAGAGCATTGTATGCTCTGAGAAAACAGCTTTTTTGTCTTGAGGAGCAGAAGCATGAACCAACTTTCAAACAACTCAGAATCATGTGAGAAGTAAACCAAAGGTGTTTCCATTAGCTTTGCAGTCAGTACTTTTGAGTAAAATTGAAATGTACATTTACTTTGAAGTCAGAGCATTGTGTGCACTGAGATGACAACTTTTTTCTCTTAATGAGCAGAAGCATGAAACTACTTCCAAACAAGTCAGAATCATGTGGGAACTTCATCTAAGCTGTTTCCATTCAGTATGCAGTCAGTATTTTTGAGTATAATAGAAATGTATACTCATTCTTTTGTCAAAGTGTTGTGTGGACTGAGAAAAGAACTTTTTTGTCTTGATGAGCAGAAGCATGAAACTACTTTCAAGCTACTCAGAATCATGTGGGAAATAAACCCAATGTGTTTCTATCAGGTTTGCATTCAGTAGATTTGAGTAAAATTCAAATGTATACTGGTGTAATGTCAGAGCATTGTATGCTCTGAGAAAACAGCTTTTTTGTGTTGAGGAGCAGAAGCATGAAACAACTTTCAAACAACTCAGAATCATGTGTGAAGTAAACCAAAGGTGTTTCGATCAGCTTTGCAGTCAGTACTTTTGAGTAAAATTGAAATGTACATTACTTTCAAGTTAGAGCAGTGTCTGCACTGAGATGACAACTTTTTTCTCTTAATGAGCAGAAGCATGAAACTACTTCCAAACAAGACAGAATCATGTGGGAACTTCATCTAAGCTGTTTCCATTCAGTATGCAGTCAGTATTTTTGAGAATAATAGAAATGTATACTCATTCTTTTGTCAAAGCATTGTGTGGACTGAGAAAAGAACTTTTTTGTCTTGATGAGCAGAGGCATGAAACTACTTTCAAACTACTCAGAATCATGTGGGAAGTAAACCCAATGTGTTTCCATCAGGTTTGCATTCAGTAGATTTGAGTAAAATTCAAATGTATACTGCTGTAATGTCAGAGCATTGTATGCTCTGAGAAAACAGCTTTTTTGTGTTGAGGAGCAGAAGCATGAAACAACTTTCAAACAACTCAGAATCATGTGAGAAGTAAACCAAAGGTGTTTCCATTAGCTTTGCAGTCAGTACTTTTGAGTAAAATTGAAATGTACATTTACTTTGAAGTCAGAGCATTGTGTGCACTGAGATGACAACTTTTTTCTCTTAATGAGCAGAAGCATGAAACTACTTCCAAACAAGTCAGAATCATGTGGGAACTTCATCTAAGCTGTTTCCATTGAGTATGCAGTCAGTATTTTTGAGTATAATAGAAATGTATACTCATTCTTTTGTCAAAGTATTGTGTGGACTGAGAAAAGAACTTTTTTGTCTTGATGAGCAGAGGCATGAAACTACTTTCAAACTACTCACAATCATGTGTGAAGTAAACCCAATGTGTTTCCATCAGGTTTGCATTCAGTAGATTTGAGTAAAATTCAAATGTATACTGCTGTAATGTCAGAGCATTGTATGCTCTGAGAAAACAGCTTTTTTGTCTTGAGGAGCAGAAGCATAAAACAACTTTCAAACAACTCAGAATCATGTGAGAAGTAAACCAAAGGTGTTTCCATTACCTTTCCAGTCAGTAGTTTTGAGTAAAATTTTAATGTACATTACTTTGAAGTCAGAGCATTGTGTGCACTGAGATGACAACTTTTTTCTCTTAATGAGCAGAAGCATGAAACTACTTCCAAACAAGTCAGAATCATGTGGGAACTTCATCTAAGATGTTTCCATTCAGTATGCAGTCAGTATTTTTGAGTATAATAGAAATGTATACTCATTCTTTTGTCAAACTGTTGTGTGGACTGAGAAAAGAACTTTTTTGTCTTGATGAGCAGAAGCATGAAACTACTTTCAAGCTACTCAGAATCATGTGGGAAATAAACCCAATGTGTTTCCATCAGGTTTGCATTCAGTAGATTTGAGTAAAATTCAAATGTATACTGGTGTAATGTCAGAGCATTGTATGCTCTGAGAAAACAGCTTTTTTGTGTTGAGGAGCAGAAGCATGAAACAACTTTCAAAGAACTCAGAATCATGTGAGAAGTAAACCAAAGGTGTTTCCATTAGCTTTGCAGTCAGTACTTTTGAGTAAAATTGAAATGTACATGTACTTTGAAGTCAGAGCATTGTGTGCACTGAGATGACAACTTTTTTCTCTTAATGAGCAGAAGCATGAAACTACTTCCAAACAAGTCAGAATCATGTGGGAACTTCATCTAAGCTGTTTCCATTCAGTATGCAGTCAGTATTTTTGAGTATAATAGAAATGTATACTCATTCTTTTGCCAAAGCATTGTGTGGACTGAGAAAATAACTTTTTTGTCTTGATGAGCAGAAGCATGAAACTACTATCAAGCTACTCAGAATCATGTGGGAAGTAAACCCAATGTGTTTCCATCAGGTTTGCATTCAGTAGATTTGAGTAAAATTCAAATGTATACTGCTGTAATGTCAGAGCATTGTATGCTCTGAGAAAACAGCTTTTTTGTCTTGAGGAGCAGAAGCATGAAACAACTTTCAAACAACTCAGAATCATGTGAGAAGTAAACCAAAGGTGTTTCCATTACCTTTCCAGTCAGTAGTTATGAGTAAAATTGAAATGCACATTACTTTGAAGTCAGAGCATTGTGTGCACTGAGATGACAACTTTTTTCTCTTAATGAGCAGAAGCATGAAACTACTTCCAAACAAGTCAGAATCATGTGGGAACTTCATCTAAGCTGTTTCCATTCAGTATGTAGTCAGTATTTTTGAGTATAATAGAAATGTATACTTATTCTTTTGCCAAAGCATTGTGTGGACTGAGAAAATAACTTTTTTGTCTTGATGAGCAGAAGCATGAAACTACTATCAATCTACTCAGAATCATGTGGGAAGTAAACCCAATGTGTTTCCATCAGGTTTGCATTCAGTAGATTTGAGTAAAATTCAAATGTATACTGCTGTAATGTCAGAGCATTGTATGCTCTGAGAAAACAGCTTTTTTGTCTTGAGGAGCAGAAGCATGAAACAACTTTCAAACAGCTCAGAATCATGTGAGAAGTAAACCAAAGGTGTTTCCATGAGCTTTGCAGTCAGTACTTTTGAGTAAAATTGAAATGTACATTACCTTGAAGATAGAGCATTGTGTGCACTGAGATGACAACTATTTTCTCTTAATGAGCAGAAGCATGAAACTACTTCCAAACAAGTCAGAATCATGAGGAAACTTCATCAAAGCTGTTTCCATTCAGTATGCAGTCAGTATTTTTGAGTATAATAGAAATGTATAATCATTCTTTGGTCTAGGCGCTGTGTGCACTGAGAAAAGAACTTTTTTGTCTTGATGAGCAGAGGCATGAAACTACTTTCAAGCTACTCACAATCATGTGTGAAGTAAACCCAATGTGTTTCCATCAGGTTTGCATTCAGTAGATATGAGTAAAATTCAAATCTATACTGCTGTAATGTCAGAGCATTGTATGCTCTGAGAAAACAGCTTTTTTGTCTTGAGGAGCAGAAGCATGAAACAACTTTCAAACAACTCAGAATCATGTGTGAAGTAAACCAAAGGTGTTTCGATCAGCTTTGCAGTAGGTACTTTTGAGTAAAATTGAAATGTACATTACTTTCAAGTTAGAGCAGTGTCTGCACTGAGATGACAACTTTTTTCTCTTAATGAGCAGAAGCATGAAACTACTTCCAAACAAGACAGAATCATGTGGGAACTTCATCTAAGCTGTTTCCATTCAGTATGCAGTCAGCATTTTTGAGAATAATAGAAATGTATACTCATTCTTTTGTCAAAGCATTGTGTGGACTGAGAAAAGAACTTTTTTGTCTTGATGAGCAGAGGCATGAAACTACTTTCAAACTACTCAGAATCATGTGGGAAGTAAACCCAATGTGTTTCCATCAGGTTTGCATTCAGTAGATTTGAGTAAAATTCAAATGTATACTGCTGTAATGTCAGAGCATTGTATGCTCTGAGAAAACAGCTTTTTTGTCTTGAGGAGCAGAAGCATAAAACAACTTTCAAACAACTCAGAATCATGTGAGAAGTAAACCAAAGGTGTTTCCATTACCTTTCCAGTCAGTAGTTTTGAGTAAAATTGAAATGTACATTACTTTGAAGTCAGAGCATTGTGTGCACTGAGATGACAACTTTTTTCTCTTAATGAGCAGAAGCATGAAACTACTTCCAAACAAGTCAGAATCATGTGGGAACTTCATCTAAGCTGTTTCCTTTCAGTATGCAGTCAGTATTTTTGAGTATAATAGAAATGTATACTCATTCTTTTGTCAAAGTATTGTGTGGACTGAGAAAAGAACTTCTTTGTCTTGATGAGCAGAAGCATGAAACTACTTTCAAGCTACTCAGAGTCATGTGGGAAATAAACCCAATGTGTTTCCATCAGGTTTGCATTCAGTAGATTTGAGTAAAATTCAAATGTATACTGGTGTAATGCCAGAGCATTGTATGCTCTGAGAAAACAGCTTTTTTGTCTTGAGGAGCAGAAGCATGAAACAACTTTCAAACAACTCAGAATCATGTGAGAAGTAAACCAAAGGTGTTTCCATTAGCTTTGCAGTCAGTACTTTTGAGTAAAATTGAAATGTACATTTACTTTGAAGTCAGAGCATTGTGTGCACTGAGATGACAACTTTTTTCTCTTAATGAGCAGAAGCATGAAACTACTTCCAAACAAGTCAGAATCATGTGGGAACTTCATCTAAGCTGTTTCCATTCAGTATGCAGTCAGTATTTTTGAGTATAATAGAAATGTATACTCATACTTTGGTCTAGGCGCTCTGTGGACTGAGAAAAGAACTTTTTTGTCTTGATGAGCAGAGGCATGAAACTACTTTCAAGCTACTCAGAATCATGAGGGAAGTAAACCCAATGTGTTTCCATCAGGTTTGCATTCAGTAGATATGAGTAAAATTCAAATGTATACTGTTGTAATGTCAGAGCATTGTATGCTCTGAGAAAACAGCTTTTTTGTCTTGAGGAGCAGAAGCATGAAACAACTTTTATACATCTCAGAATCATGTGAGAAGTAAACCAAAGGTGTTTCCATTAGCTTTGCAGTCAGTACTTTTGAGTAAAATTGAAATGTACATTACCTTGAAGATAGAGCATTGTGTGCACTGAGATGACAACTTTTTTCTCTTAATGAGCAGAAGCATGAAACTACTTCCAAACAAGTCAGAATCATGAGGGAACTTCATCAAAGCTGTTTCCATTCAGTATGCAGTCAGTATTTTTGAGAATAATAGAAATGTATACTCATTCTTTATTCAAATCATTGTGTGGACTGAGAAAAGAACTTTTTTGTCTTGATGAGCAGAGGCATGAAACTACTTTCAAACTACTCAGAATAATGTGGGAAGTAAACCCAATGTGTTTCCATCAGGTTTGCATTCAGTAGATTTGAGTAAATTTCAAATGTATACTGCTGTAATGTCAGAGCATTGTATGCTCTGTGAAAACAGCTTTTTTGTCTTGAGGAGCAGAAGCATAAAACAACTTTCAAACAACTCAGAATCATGTGAGAAGTAAACCAAAGGTGTTTCCATTACCTTTCCAGTCAGTAGTTTTGAGTAAAATTTTAATGTACATTACTTTGAAGTCAGAGCATTGTGTGCACTGAGATGACAACTTTTTTCTCTTAATGAGCAGAAGCATGAAACTACTTCCAAACAAGTCAGAATCATGTGGGAACTTCATCTAAGCTGTTTCCATTCAGTATGCAGTCAGTATTTTTGAGTATAATAGAAATGTATACTCATTCTTTTGTCAAAGTGTTGTGTGGACTGAGAAAAGAACTTTTTTGTCTTCATGAGCAGAGGCATGAAAGTACTTTCAAACTACTCACAATCATGTGTGAAGCAAACCCAATGTGTTTCCATCAGGTTTGCATTCAGTAGATTTGAGTAAAATTCAAATGTATACTGCTGTAATGTCAGAGCATTGTATGCTCTGAGAAAACAGCTTTTTTGTCTTGAGGAGCAGAAGCATGAAACAATATTCAAACAACTCAGAATCATGTGAGAAGTAAACCAAAGGTGTTTCCATTACCTTTCCAGTCAGTAGTTATGAGTAAAATTGAAATGCACATTACTTTGAAGTCAGACCATTGTGTGCACTGAGATGACAACTTTTTTCTCTTAATGAGCAGAAGCATGAAACTACTTCCAAACAAGTCAGAATCATGTGGGAACTTCATCTAAGCTGTTTCCATTCAGTATGCAGTCAGTATTTTTGAGTATAATAGAAATGTATACTCATTCTTTTGCCAAAGAATTGAGTGGACTGAGAAAAGAACTTTTTTGTCTTGATGAGCAGAAGCATGAAACTACTATCAAGCTACTCAGAATCATGTGGGAAGTAAACTCAATGTGTTTCCATCAGGTTTGCATTCAGTAGATTTGAGTAAAATTCAAATGTGTACTGCTGTAATGTCAGAGCATTGTATGCTCTGAGAAAACAGCTTTTTTGTCTTGAGGAGCAGAAGCATGAAACAACTTTCAAACAACTCAGAATCATGTGAGAAGTAAACCAAAGGTGTTTCCATTACCTTTCCAGTCAGTAGTTTTGAGTAAAATTGAAATGTACATTACTTTGAAGTCAGAGCATTGTGTGCACTGACATGACAACTTTTTTCTCTCAATGAGGAGAAGCATGAAACTACTTCCAAACAAGTCAGAATCATGTGGGAACTTCATCTAAGCTGTTTCCATTGAGTATGCAGTCAGTATTTTTGAGTATAATAGAAATGTATACTCATTCTTTTGTCAAAGTGTTGTGTGGACTGAGAAAAGAACTTTTTTGTCTTGATCAGCAGAAGCATGAAACTACTATCAAGCTACTCAGAATCATGTGGGAAGTAAACCAATGTGTTTCCATCAGGTTTGCATTCAGTAGATATGAGTAAAATTCAAATGTATACTGCTGTAATGTCAGAGCATTGTATGCTCTGAGAAAACAGCTTTTTTGTCTTGAGGAGCAGAAGCATAAAACAACTTTCAAACAACTCAGAATCATGTGAGAAGTAAACCAAAGGTGTTTCCATTACCTTTCCAGTCAGTAGTTTTGAGTAAAATTTTAATGTACATTACTTTGAAGTCAGAGCATTGTGTGCACTGAGATGACAACTTTTTTCTCTTAATGAGCAGAAGCATGAAACTACTTCCAAACAAGTCAGAATCATGTGGGAACTTCATCTAAGCTGTTTCCATTCAGTATGCAGTCAGTATTTTTGAGTATAATAGAAATGTATACTCATTCTTTTGTCAAAGTGTTGTGTGGACTGAGAAAAGAACTTTTTTGTCTTGATGAGCAGAAGCATGAAACTACTTTCAAGCTACTCAGAATCATGTGGGAAATAAACCCAATGTGTTTCCATCAGGTTTGCATTCAGTAGATTTGAGTAAAATTCAAATGTATACTGGTGTAATGTCAGAGCATTGTATGCTCTGAGAAAACAGCTTTTTTGTGTTGAGGAGCAGAAGCATGAAACAACTTTCAAACAACTCAGAATCATGTGTGAAGTAAACCAAAGGTGTTTCGATCAGCTTTGCAGTCAGTACTTTTGAGTAAAATTGAAATGTACATTACTTTCAAGTTAGAGCAGTGTCTGCACTGAGATGACAACTTTTTTCTCTTAATGAGCAGAAGCATGAAACTACTTCCAAACAAGACAGAATCATGTGGGAACTTCATCTAAGCTGTTTCCATTCAGTATGCAGTCAGTATTTTTGAGAATAATAGAAATGTATACTCATTCTTTTGTCAAAGCATTGTGTGGACTGAGAAAAGAACTTTTTTGTCTTGATGAGCAGAGGCATGAAACTACTTTCAAACTACTCAGAATCATGTGGGAAGTAAACCCAATGTGTTTCCATCAGGTTTGCATTCAGTAGATTTGAGTAAAATTCAAATGTATACTGCTGTAATGTCAGAGCATTGTATGCTCTGAGAAAACAGCTTTTTTGTCTTGAGGAGCAGAAGCATAATACAACTTTCAAACAACTCAGAATCATGTGAGAAGTAAACCAAAGGTGTTTCCATTACCTTTCCAGTCAGTAGTTTTGAGTAAAATTGAAATGTACATTACTTTGAAGTCAGAGCATTGTGTGCACGGAGATGACAACTTTTTTCTCTTAATGAGCAGAAGCATGAAACTACTTCCAAACAAGTCAGAATCATGTGGGAACTTCATCTAAGCTGTTTCCTTTCAGTATGCAGTCAGTATTTTTGAGTATAATAGAAATGTATACTCATTCTTTTGTCAAAGTATTGTGTGGACTGAGAAAAGAACTTCTTTGTCTTGATGAGCAGAAGCATGAAACTACTTTCAAGCTACTCAGAGTCATGTGGGAAATAAACCCAATGTGTTTCCATCAGGTTTGCATTCAGTAGATTTGAGTAAAATTCAAATGTATACTGGTGTAATGCCAGAGCATTGTATGCTCTGAGAAAACAGCTTTTTTGTCTTGAGGAGCAGAAGCATGAAACAACTTTCAAACAACTCAGAATCATGTGAGAAGTAAACCAAAGGTGTTTCCATTAGCTTTGCAGTCAGTACTTTTGAGTAAAATTGAAATGTACATTTACTTTGAAGTCAGAGCATTGTGTGCACTGAGATGACAACTTTTTTCTCTTAATGAGCAGAAGCATGAAACTACTTCCAAACAAGTCAGAATCATGTGGGAACTTCATCTAAGCTGTTTCCATTCAGTATGCAGTCAGTATTTTTGAGTATAATAGAAATGTATACTCATACTTTGGTCTAGGCGCTCTGTGGACTGAGAAAAGAACTTTTTTGTCTTGATGAGCAGAGGCATGAAACTACTTTCAAGCTACTCAGAATCATGAGGGAAGTAAACCCAATGTGTTTCCATCAGGTTTGCATTCAGTAGATATGAGTAAAATTCAAATGTATACTGTTGTAATGTCAGAGCATTGTATGCTCTGAGAAAACAGCTTTTTTGTCTTGAGGAGCAGAAGCATGAAACAACTTTTATACATCTCAGAATCATGTGAGAAGTAAACCAAAGGTGTTTCCATTAGCTTTGCAGTCAGTACTTTTGAGTAAAATTGAAATGTACATTACCTTGAAGATAGAGCATTGTGTGCACTGAGATGACAACTTTTTTCTCTTAATGAGCAGAAGCATGAAACTACTTCCAAACAAGTCAGAATCATGTGGGAACTTCATCTAAGCTGTTTCCATTCAGTATGCAGTCAGTATTTTTGAGTATAATAGAAATGTATACTCATTCTTTTGTCAAAGTGCTGTGTGGACTGAGAAAAGAACTTTTTTGTCTTGATGAGCAGAGGCATGAAAGTACTTTCAAACTACTCACAATCATGTGTGAAGCAAACCCAATGTGTTTCCATCAGGTTTGCATTCAGTAGATTTGAGTAAAATTCAAATGTATACTGCTGTAATGTCAGAGCATTGTATGCTCTGAGAAAACAGCTTTTTTGTCTTGAGGAGCAGAAGCATGAAACAACATTCAAACAACTCAGAATCATGTGAGAAGTAAACCAAAGGTGTTTCCATTACCTTTCCAGTCAGTAGTTATGAGTAAAATTGAAATGCACATTACTTTGAAGTCAGACCATTGTGTGCACTGAGATGACAACTTTTTTCTCTTAATGAGCAGAAGCATGAAACTACTTCCAAACAAGTCAGAATCATGTGGGAACTTCATCTAAGCTGTTTCCATTCAGTATGCAGTCAGTATTTTTGAGTATAATAGAAATGTATACTCATTCTTTTGCCAAAGAATTGTGTGGACTGAGAAAAGAACTTTTTTGTCTTGATGAGCAGAAGCATGAAACTACTATCAAGCTACTCAGAATCATGTGGGAAGTAAACCCAATGTGTTTCCATCAGGTTTGCATTCAGTAGATTTGAGTAAAATTCAAATGTATACTGCTGTAATGTCAGAGCATTGTATGCTCTGAGAAAACAGCTTTTTTGTCTTGAGGAGCAGAAGCATGAAACAACTTTCAAACAACTCAGAATCATGTGAGAAGTAAACCAAAGGTGTTTCCATTACCTTTCCAGTCAGTAGTTTTGAGTAAAATTGAAATGTACATTACTTTGAAGTCAGAGCATTGTGTGCACTGACATGACAACTTTTTTCTCTCAATGAGGAGAAGCATGAAACTACTTCCAAACAAGTCAGAATCATGTGGGAACTTCATCTAAGCTGTTTCCATTGAGTATGCAGTCAGTATTTTTGAGTATAATAGAAATGTATACTCATTCTTTTGTCAAAGTGTTGTGTGGACTGAGAAAAGAACTTTTTTGTCTTGATCAGCAGAAGCATGAAACTACTATCAAGCTACTCAGAATCATGTGGGAAGTAAACCAATGTGTTTCCATCAGGTTTGCATTCAGTAGATATGAGTAAAATTCAAATGTATACTGCTGTAATGTCAGAGCATTGTATGCTCTGAGAAAACAGCTTTTTTGTCTTGAGGAGCAGAAGCATAAAACAACTTTCAAACAACTCAGAATCATGTGAGAAGTAAACCAAAGGTGTTTCCATTACCTTTCCAGTCAGTAGTTTTGAGTAAAATTTTAATGTACATTACTTTGAAGTCAGAGCATTGTGTGCACTGAGATGACAACTTTTTTCTCTTAATGAGCAGAAGCATGAAACTACTTCCAAACAAGTCAGAATCATGTGGGAACTTCATCTAAGCTGTTTCCATTCAGTATGCAGTCAGTATTTTTGAGTATAATAGAAATGTATACTCATTCTTTTGTCAAAGTGTTGTGTGGACTGAGAAAAGAACTTTTTTGTCTTGATGAGCAGAAGCATGAAACTACTTTCAAGCTACTCAGAATCATGTGGGAAATAAACCCAATGTGTTTCCATCAGGTTTGCATTCAGTAGATTTGAGTAAAATTCAAATGTATACTGGTGTAATGTCAGAGCATTGTATGCTCTGAGAAAACAGCTTTTTTGTGTTGAGGAGCAGAAGCATGAAACAACTTTCAAACAACTCAGAATCATGTGTGAAGTAAACCAAAGGTGTTTCGATCAGCTTTGCAGTCAGTACTTTTGAGTAAAATTGAAATGTACATTACTTTCAAGTTAGAGCAGTGTCTGCACTGAGATGACAACTTTTTTCTCTTAATGAGCAGAAGCATGAAACTACTTCCAAACAAGACAGAATCATGTGGGAACTTCATCTAAGCTGTTTCCATTCAGTATGCAGTCAGTATTTTTGAGAATAATAGAAATGTATACTCATTCTTTTGTCAAAGCATTGTGTGGACTGAGAAAAGAACTTTTTTGTCTTGATGAGCAGAGGCATGAAACTACTTTCAAACTACTCAGAATCATGTGGGAAGTAAACCCAATGTGTTTCCATCAGGTTTGCATTCAGAAGATTTGAGTAAAATTCAAATGTATACTGCTGTAATGTCAGAGCATTGTATGCTCTGAGAAAACAGCTTTTTTGTGTTGAGGAGCAGAAGCATGAAACAACTTTCAAACAACTCAGAATCATGTGAGAAGTAAACCAAAGGTGTTTCCATTACCTTTCCAGTCAGTAGTTATGAGTAAAATTGAAATGCACATTACTTTGAAGTCAGAGCATTGTGTGCACTGAGATGACAACTTTTTTCTCTTAATGAGCAGAAGCATGAAACTACTTCCAAACAAGTCAGAATCATGTGGGAACTTCATCTAAGCTGTTTCCATTCAGTATGTAGTCAGTATTTTTGAGTATAATAGAAATGTATACTTATTCTTTTGCCAAAGCATTGTGTGGACTGAGAAAATAACTTTTTTCTCTTGATGAGCAGAAGCATGAAACTACTATCAATCTACTCAGAATCATGTGGGAAGTAAACCCAATGTGTTTCCATCAGGTTTGCATTCAGTAGATTTGAGTAAAATTCAAATGTATACTGCTGTAATGTCAGAGCATTGTATGCTCTGAGAAAACAGCTTTTTTGTCTTGAGGAGCAGAAGCATGAAACAACTTTCAAACAGCTCAGAATCATGTGAGAAGTAAACCAAAGGTGTTTCCATGAGCTTTGCAGTCAGTACTTTTGAGTAAAATTGAAATGTACATTACCTTGAAGATAGAGCATTGTGTGCACTGAGATGACAACTTTTTTCTCTTAATGAGCAGAAGCATGAAACTACTTCCAAACAAGTCAGAATCATGAGGAAACTTCATCAAAGCTGTTTCCATTCAGTATGCAGTCAGTATTTTTGAGTATAATAGAAATGTATAATCATTCTTTGGTCTAGGCGCTGTGTGCACTGAGAAAAGAACTTTTTTGTCTTGATGAGCAGAGGCATGAAACTACTTTCAAGCTACTCACAATCATGTGTGAAGTAAACCCAATGTGTTTCCATCAGGTTTGCATTCAGTAGATATGAGTAAAATTCAAATGTATACTGCTGTAATGTCAGAGCATTGTATGCTCTGAGAAAACAGCTTTTTTGTCTTGAGGAGCAGAAGCATGAAACAACTTTCAAACAACTCAGAATCATGTGTGAAGTAAACGAAAGGTGTTTCGATCAGCTTTGCAGTCAGGACTTTTGAGTAAAATTGAAATGTACATTACTTTCAAGTTAGAGCAGTGTCTGCACTGAGATGACAACTTTTTTCTCTTAATGAGCAGAAGCATGAAACTACTTCCAAACAAGACAGAATCATGTGGGAACTTCATCTAAGCTGTTTCCATTCAGTATGCAGTCAGCATTTTTGAGAATAATAGAAATGTATACTCATTCTTTTGTCAAAGCATTGTGTGGACTGAGAAAAGAACTTTTTTGTCTTGATGAGCAGAGGCATGAAACTACTTTCAAACTACTCAGAATCATGTGGGAAGTAAACCCAATGTGTTTCCATCAGGTTTGCATTCAGTAGATTTCAGTAAAATTCAGATGTATACTGCTGTAATGTCAGAGCATTGTATGCTCTGAGAAAACAGCTTTTTTGTCTTGAGGAGCAGAAGCATAAAACAACTTTCAAATAACTCAGAATCATGTGAGAAGTAAACCAAAGGTGTTTCCATTACCTTTCCAGTCAGTAGTTTTGAGTAAAATTTTAATGTACATTACTTTGAAGTCAGAGCATTGTGTGCACTGAGATGACAACTTTTTTCTCTTAATGAGCAGAAGCATGAAACTACTTCCAAACAAGTCAGAATCACGTGGGAACTTCATCTAAGCTGTTTCCATTCAGTATGCAGTCAGTATTTTTGAGTATAATAGAAATGTATACTCATTCTTTTGTCAAAACATTGTGTGGACTGAGAAAAGAACTTTTTTGTCTTGATGAGCAGAGGCATGAAACTACTTTCAAACTACTCAGAATCATGTGGGAAGTAAACCCAATGTGTTTCCATCAGGTTTGCATTCAGTAGATTTGAGTAAAATTCAAATGTATACAGCTGTATTGTCAGAGCATTGTATGCTCTGAGAAAACAGCTTTTTTGTCTTGAGGAGCAGAAGCATAAAACAACTTTCAAACAACTCAGAATCATGTGAGAAGTAAAGCAAAGGTGTTTCCATTACGTTTCCAGTCAGTAGTTTTGAGTAAAATTGAAATGTACATTACTTTGTAGTCAGAGAATTGTGTGCACTGAGATGACAACTTTTTTCTCTTAATGAGCAGAAGCATGAAACTACTTCCAAACAAGTCAGAATCATGTGGGAACTTCATCTAAGCTGTTTCCATTCAGTATTCAGTCAGTATTTTTGAGAATAATAGAAATGTATACTCATTCTTTTGTCAAAGCATTGTGTGGACTGAGAAAAGAACTTTTTTGTCTTGATGAGCAGAGGCATGAAACTACTTTCAAACTACTCACAATCATCTGTGAAGTAAACCTAATGTGTTTCCATCAGGTTTGCATTCAGTAGATTTCAGTAAAATTCAAATGTATACTGCTGTAATGTCAGAGCATT
The DNA here is from genome assembly GCF_030028105.1 of Mobula birostris. Classification (NCBI taxonomy): domain Eukaryota; kingdom Metazoa; phylum Chordata; class Chondrichthyes; order Myliobatiformes; family Myliobatidae; genus Mobula; species Mobula birostris. Next base: position 40,616 of record NW_027275036.1, read on the forward strand.
GTATGCTCTGAGAAAACAGCTTTTTTTTCTTCAGGAGCAGAAGCATGAAACAACTTTCAAACAACTCAGAATCATGTGAGAAGTAAACCAAAGCTGTTTCCATTACCTTTCCAGTCAGTAGTTATGAGTAAAATTGAAATGTACATTACTTTGAAGTCAGAGCATTGTGTGCACTGAGATGACAACTTTTTTCTCTTAATGAGCAGAAGCATGAATCTACTTCCAAACAAGTCAGAATCATGTGGGAACTTCATCTAAGCTGTTTCCATTCAGTATGCAGTCAGTATTTTTGAGTATAATAGAAATGTATACTCATTCTTTTGCCAAAGCATTGTGTGGACTGAGAAAATAACTTTTTTGTCTTGATGAGCAGAAGCATGAAACTACTATCAAGCTACTCAGAATCATGTGGGAAGTAAACCCAATGTATTTCCATCAGGTTTGCATTCAGTAGATTTGAGTAAAATTCAAATGTATACTGCTGTAATGTCAGAGCATTGTATGCTCTGAGAAAACAGCTTTTTTGTCTTGAGGAGCGGAAGCGTGAAACAACTTTCAAACAACTCAGAATCATGTGTGAAGTAAACCAAAGGTGTTTCCATTACCTTTCCAGTCAGTAGTTTTGAGTAAAATTTTAATGTACATTACTTTGAAGTCAGAGCATTGTGTGCACTGAGATGACAACTTTTTTCTCTTAATGAGCAGAAGCATGAAACTACTTCCAAACAAGTCAGAATCATGTGGGAACTTCATCTAAGCTGTTTCCATTCAGTATGCAGTCAGTATTTTTGAGTATAATAGAAATGTATACTCATTCTTTTGTCAAAGTGTTGTGTGGACTGAGAAAAGAACTTTTTTGTCTTGATGAGCAGAAGCATGAAACTACTTTCAAGCTACTCAGAATCATGTGGGAAATAAACCCAATGTGTTTCCATCAGGTTTGCATTCAGTAGATTTGAGTAAAATTCAAATGTATACTGGTGTAATGTCAGAGCATTGTATGCTCTGAGAAAACAGCTTTTTTGTGTTGAGGAGCAGAAGCATGAAACAACTTTCAAACAACTCAGAATCATGTGTGAAGTAAACCAAAGGTGTTTCGATCAGCTTTGCAGTCAGTACTTTTGAGTAAAATTGAAATGTACATTACTTTCAAGTTAGAGCAGTGTCTGCACTGAGATGACAACTTTTTTCTCTTAATGAGCAGAAGCATGAAACTACTTCCAAACAAGACAGAATCATGTGGGAACTTCATCTAAGCTGTTTCCATTGAGTATGCAGTCAGTATTTTTGAGTATAATAGAAATGTATACTCATTCTTTTGTCAAAGTATTGTGTGGACTGAGAAAAGAACTTTTTTGTCTTGATGAGCAGAGGCATGAAACTACTTTCAAACTACTCACAATCATGTGTGAAGTAAACCCAATGTGTTTCCATCAGGTTTGCATTCAGTAGATTTGAGTAAAATTCAAATGTATACTGCTGTAATGTCAGAGCATTGTATGCTCTGAGAAAACAGCTTTTTTGTCTTGAGGAGCAGAAGCATAAAACAACTTTCAAACAACTCAGAATCATGTGAGAAGTAAACCTAAGGTGTTTCCATTACCTTTCCAGTCAGTAGTTTTGAGTAAAATTGAAATGCACATTACTTTGAAGTCAGAGCATTGTGTGCACTGAGATGACAACTTTTTTCTCTTAATGAGCAGAAGCATGAAACTACTTCCAAACAAGTCAGAATCATGTGGGAACTTCATCTAAGCTGTTTCCATTCAGTATGTAGTCAGTATTTTTGAGTATAATAGAAATGTATACTTATTCTTTTGCCAAAGCATTGTGTGGACTGAGAAAATAACTTTTTTCTCTTGATGAGCAGAAGCATGAAACTACTATCAATCTACTCAGAATCATGTGGGAAGTAAACCCAATGTGTTTCCATCAGGTTTGCATTCAGAAGATTTGAGTAAAATTCAAATGTATACTGCTGTAATGTCAGAGCATTGTATGCTCTGAGAAAACAGCTTTTTTGTCTTGAGGAGCAGAAGCATGAAACAACTTTCAAACAGCTCAGAATCATGTGAGAAGTAAACCAAAGGTGTTTCCATGAGCTTTGCAGTCAGTACTTTTGAGTAAAATTGAAATGTACATTACCTTGAAGATAGAGCATTGTGTGCACTGAGATGACAACTTTTTTCTCTTAATGAGCAGAAGCATGAAACTACTTCCAAACAAGTCAGAATCATGAGGAAACTTCATCAAAGCTGTTTCCATTCAGTATGCAGTCAGTATTTTTGAGTATAATAGAAATGTATAATCATTCTTTGGTCTAGGCGCTGTGTGCACTGAGAAAAGAACTTTTTTGTCTTGATGAGCAGAGGCATGAAACTACTTTCAAGCTACTCACAATCATGTGTGAAGTAAACCCAATGTGTTTCCATCAGGTTTGCATTCAGTAGATATGAGTAAAATTCAAATGTATACTGCTGTAATGTCAGAGCATTGTATGCTCTGAGAAAACAGCTTTTTTGTCTTGAGGAGCAGAAGCATGAAACAACTTTCAAACAACTCAGAATCATGTGTGAAGTAAACCAAAGGTGTTTCGATCAGCTTTGCAGTCAGTACTTTTGAGTAAAATTGAAATGTACATTACTTTCAAGTTAGAGCAGTGTCTGCACTGAGATGACAACTTTTTTCTCTTAATGAGCAGAAGCATGAAACTACTTCCAAACAAGACAGAATCATGTGGGAACTTCATCTAAGCTGTTTCCATTCAGTATGCAGTCAGCATTTTTGAGAATAATAGAAATGTATACTCATTCTTTTGTCAAAGCATTGTGTGGACTGAGAAAAGAACTTTTTTGTCTTGATGAGCAGAGGCATGAAACTACTTTCAAACTACTCAGAATCATGTGGGAAGTAAACCCAATGTGTTTCCATCCGGTTTGCATTCAGTAGATTTGAGTAAAATTCAGATGTATACTGCTGTAATGTCAGAGCATTGTATGCTCTGAGAAAACAGCTTTTTTGTCTTGAGGAGCAGAAGCATAAAACAACTTTCAAATAACTCAGAATCATGTGAGAAGTAAACCAAAGGTGTTTCCATTACCTTTCCAGTCAGTAGTTTTGAGTAAAATTTTAATGTACATTACTTTGAAGTCAGAGCATTGTGTGCACTGAGATGACAACTTTTTTCTCTTAATGAGCAGAAGCATGAAACTACTTCCAAACAAGTCAGAATCATGTGGGAACTTCATCTAAGCTGTTTCCATTCAGTATGCAGTCAGTATTTTTGAGTATAATAGAAATGTATACTCATTCTTTTGTCAAAGCATTGTGTGGACTGAGAAAAGAACTTTTTTGTCTTGATGAGCAGAGGCATGAAACTGCTTTCAAACTACTCAGAATCATGTGGGAAGTAAACCCAATGTGTTTCCATCAGGTTTGCATTCAGTAGATTTGAGTAAAATTCAAATGTATACTGCTGTATTGTCAGAGCATTGTATGCTCTGAGAAAACAGCTTTTTTGTCTTGAGGAGCAGAAGCATAAAACAACTTTCAAACAACTCAGAATCATGTGAGAAGTAAAGCAAAGGTGTTTCCATTACGTTTCCAGTCAGTAGTTTTGAGTAAAATTGAAATGTACATTACTTTGTAGTCAGAGAATTGTGTGCACTGAGATGACAACTTTTTTCTCTTAATGAGCAGAAGCATGAAACTACTTCCAAACAAGTCAGAATCATGTGGGAACTTCATCTAAGCTGTTTCCATTCAGTATTCAGTCAGTATTTTTGAGAATAATAGAAATGTATACTCATTCTTTTGTCAAAGCATTGTGTGGACTGAGAAAAGAACTTTTTTGTCTTGATGAGCAGAGGCATGAAACTACTTTCAAACTACTCACAATCATCTGTGAAGTAAACCTAATGTGTTTCCATCAGGTTTGCATTCAGTAGATTTCAGTAAAATTCAAATGTATACTGCTGTAATGTCAGAGCATTGTATGCTCTGAGAAAACAGCTTTTTTTTCTTCAGGAGCAGAAGCATGAAACAACTTTCAAACAACTCAGAATCATGTGAGAAGTAAACCAAAGCTGTTTCCATTACCTTTCCAGTCAGTAGTTATGAGTAAAATTGAAATGTACATTACTTTGAAGTCAGAGCATTGTGTGCACTGAGATGACAACTTTTTTCTCTTAATGAGCAGAAGCATGAATCTACTTCCAAACAAGTCAGAATCATGTGGGAACTTCATCTAAGCTGTTTCCATTCAGTATGCAGTCAGTATTTTTGAGTATAATAGAAATGTATACTCATTCTTTTGCCAAAGCATTGTGTGGACTGAGAAAAGAACTTTTTTGTCTTCATGAGCAGAAGCATGAAACTACTATCAAGCTACTCAGAATCATGTGGGAAGTAAACCCAATGTGTTTCCATCAGGTTTGCATTCAGTAGATTTGAGTAAAATTCAAATGTATACTGCTGTAATGTCAGAGCATTGTATGCTCTGAGAAAACAGCTTTTTTGTCTTGAGGAGCGGAAGCATGAAACAACTTTCAAACAACTCAGAATCATGTGTGAAGTAAACCAAAGGTGTTTCGATCAGCTTTGCAGTCAGTACTTTTGAGGAAAATTGAAACGTACATTACTTTCAAGTTAGAGCAGTGTCTGCACTGAGATGACAACTTTTTTCTCTTAATGAGCAGAAGCATGAAACTACTTCCAAACAAGACAGAATCATGTGGGAACTTCATCTAAGCTGTTTCCATTCAGTATGCAGTCAGTATTTTTGAGAATAATAGAAATGTATACTCATTCTTTTGTCAAAGCATTGTGTGGACTGAGAAAAGAACTTTTTTGTCTTGATGACCAGAGGCATGAAACTACTTTCAAACTACTCAGAATCATTGGGAAGTAAAACCAATGTGTTTCCATCAGGTTTGCATTCAGTAGATTTGAGTAAAATTCAAATGTATACTGCTGTAATGTCAGAGCATTGTATGCTCTGAGAAAACAGCTTTTTGTCTTGAGGAGCAGAAGCATAAAACATCTTTCAAACAACTCAGAATCATGTGAGAAGTAAAGCAAAGGTGTTTCCATTACCTTTCCAGTCAGTAGTTTTGAGTAAAATTGAAATGTACATTACTTTGAAGTCAGAGCATTGTGTGCACTGAGATGAGAACTTTTTTCTCTTAATGAGCAGAAGCATGAAACTACTTCCAAACAAGTCAGAATCATGTGGGAACTTCATCTAAGCTGTTTCCATTCAGTATGTAGTCAGTATTTTTGAGTACAATAGAAATGTATACTTATTCTTTTGCCAAAGCATTGTGTGGACTGAGAAAATAACTTTTTTCTCTTGATGAGCAGAAGCATGAAACTACTATCAATCTACTCAGAATCATGTGGGAAGTAAACCCAATGTGTTTCCATCAGGTTTGCATTCAGTAGATTTGAGTAAAATTCAAATGTATACTGCTGTAATGTCAGAGCATTGTATGCTCTGAGAAAACAGCTTTTTTGTCTTGAGGAGCAGAAGCATGAAACAACTTTCAAACAGCTCAGAATCATGTGAGAAGTAAACCAAAGGTGTTTCCATGAGCTTTGCAGTCAGTACTTTTGAGTAAAATTGAAATGTACATTACCTTGAAGATAGAGCATTGTGTGCACTGAGATGACAACTTTTTTCTCTTAATGAGCAGAAGCATGAAACTACTTCCAAACAAGTCAGAATCATGAGGAAACTTCATCAAAGCTGTTTCCATTCAGTATGCAGTCAGTATTTTTGAGTATAATAGAAATGTATAATCATTCTTTGGTCTAGGCGCTGTGTGCACTGAGAAAAGAACTTTTTTGTCTTGATGAGCAGAGGCATGAAACTACTTTCAAGCTACTCACAATCATGTGTGAAGTAAACCCAATGTGTTTCCATCAGGTTTGCATTCAGTAGATATGAGTAAAATTCAAATGTATACTGCTGTAATGTCAGAGCATTGTATGCTCTGAGAAAACAGCTTTTTTGTCTTGAGGAGCAGAAGCATGAAACAAATTTCAAACAACTCAGAATCATGTGTGAAGTAAACCAAAGGTGTTTCGATCAGCTTTGCAGTCAGGACTTTTGAGTAAAATTGAAATGTACATTACTTTCAAGTTAGAGCAGTGTCTGCACTGAGATGACAACTTTTTTCTCTTAATGAGCAGAAGCATGAAACTACTTCCAAACAAGACAGAATCATGTGGGAACTTCATCTAAGCTGTTTCCATTCAGTATGCAGTCAGCATTTTTGAGAATAATAGAAATGTATACTCATTCTTTTGTCAAAGCATTGTGTGGACTGAGAAAAGAACTTTTTTGTCTTGATGAGCAGAGGCATGAAACTACTTTCAAACTACTCAGAATCATGTGGGAAGTAAACCCAATGTGTTTCCATCAGGTTTGCATTCAGTAGATTTGAGTAAAATTCAGATGTATACTGCTGTAATGTCAGAGCATTGTATGCTCTGAGAAAACAGCTTTTTTGTCTTGAGGAGCAGAAGCATAAAACAACTTTCAAATAACTCAGAATCATGTGAGAAGTAAACCAAAGGTGTTTCCATTACCTTTCCAGTCAGTAGTTTTGAGTAAAATTTTAATGTACATTACTTTGAAGTCAGAGCATTGTGTGCACTGAGATGACAACTTTTTTCTCTTAATGAGCAGAAGCATGAAACTACTTCCAAACAAGTCAGAATCATGTGGGAACTTCATCTAAGCTGTTTCCATTCAGTATGCAGTCAGTATTTTTGAGTATAATAGAAATGTATACTCATTCTTTTGTCAAAGCATTGTGTGGACTGAGAAAAGAACTTTTTTGTCTTGATGAGCAGAGGCATGAAACTACTTTCAAACTACTCAGAATCATGTGGGAAGTAAACCCAATGTGTTTCCATCAGGTTTGCATTCAGTAGATTTGAGTAAAATTCAAATGTATACTGCTGTATTGTCAGAGCATTGTATGCTCTGAGAAAACAGCTTTTTTGTCTTGAGGAGCAGAAGCATAAAACAACTTTCAAACAACTCAGAATCATGTGAGAAGTAAAGCAAAGGTGTTTCCATTACGTTTCCAGTCAGTAGTTTTGAGTAAAATTGAAATGTACATTACTTTGTAGTCAGAGAATTGTGTGCACTGAGATGACAACTTTTTTCTCTTAATGAGCAGAAGCATGAATCTACTTCCAAACAAGTCAGAATCATGTGGGAACTTCATCTAAGCTGTTTCCATTCAGTATGCAGTCAGTATTTTTGAGTATAATAGAAATGTATACTCATTCTTTTGCCAAAGCATTGTGTGGACTGAGAAAATAACTTTTTTGTCTTGATGAGCAGAAGCATGAAACTACTATCACGCTACTCAGAATCATGTGGGAAGTAAACCCAATGTGTTTCCATCAGGTTTGCATTCAGTAGATTTGAGTAAAATTCAAATGTATACTGCTGTAATGTCAGAGCATTGTATGCTCTGAGAAAACAGCTTTTTTGTCTTGAGGAGCGGAAGCGTGAAACAACTTTCAAACAACTCAGAATCATGTGTGAAGTAAACCACAGGTGTTTCCATTACCTTTCCAGTCAGTAGTTTTGAGTAAAATTTTAATGTACATTACTTTGAAGTCAGAGCATTGTGTGCACTGAGATGACAACTTTTTTCTCTTAATGAGCAGAAGCATGAAACTACTTCCAAACAAGTCAGAATCATGTGGGAACTTCATCTAAGCTGTTTCCATTCAGTATGCAGTCAGTATTTTTGAGTATAATAGAAATGTATACTCATTCTTTTGTCAAAGTGTTGTGTGGACTGAGAAAAGAACTTTTTTGTCTTGATGAGCAGAAGCATGAAACTACTTTCAAGCTACTCAGAATCATGTGGGAAATAAACCCAATGTGTTTCCATCAGGTTTGCATTCAGTAGATTTGAGTAAAATTCAAATGTATACTGGTGTAATGTCAGAGCATTGTATGCTCTGAGAAAACAGCTTTTTTGTGTTGAGGAGCAGAAGCATGAAACAACTTTCAAACAACTCAGAATCATGTGTGAAGTAAACCAAAGGTGTTTCGATCAGCTTTGCAGTCAGTACTTTTGAGTAAAATTGAAATGTACATTACTTTCAAGTTAGAGCAGTGTCTGCACTGAGATGACAACTTTTTTCTCTTAATGAGCAGAAGCATGAAACTACTTCCAAACAAGACAGAATCATGTGGGAACTTCATCTAAGCTGTTTCCATTCAGTATGCAGTCAGTATTTTTGAGAATAATAGAAATGTATACTCATTCTTTTGTCAAAGCATTGTGTGGACTGAGAAAAGAACTTTTTTGTCTTGATGAGCAGAGGCATGAAACTACTTTCAAACTACTCAGAATCATGTGGGAAGTAAACCCAATGTGTTTCCATCAGGTTTGCATTCAGAAGATTTGAGTAAAATTCAAATGTATACTGCTGTAATGTCAGAGCATTGTATGCTCTGAGAAAACAGCTTTTTTGTGTTGAGGAGCAGAAGCATGAAACAACTTTCAAACAACTCAGAATCATGTGAGAAGTAAACCAAAGGTGTTTCCATTAGCTTTGCAGTCAGTACTTTTGAGTAAAATTGAAATGTACATTTACTTTGAAGTCAGAGCATTGTGTGCACTGAGATGACAACTTTTTTCTCTTAATGAGCAGAAGCATGAAACTACTTCCAAACAAGTCAGAATCATGTGGGAACTTCATCTAAGCTGTTTCCATTGAGTATGCAGTCAGTATTTTTGAGTATAATAGAAATGTATACTCATTCTTTTGTCAAAGTATTGTGTGGACTGAGAAAAGAACTTTTTTGTCTTGATGAGCAGAGGCATGAAACTACTTTCAAACTACTCACAATCATGTGTGAAGTAAACCCAATGTGTTTCCATCAGGTTTGCATTCAGTAGATTTGAGTAAAATTCAAATGTATACTGCTGTAATGTCAGAGCATTGTATGCTCTGAGAAAACAGCTTTTTTGTCTTGAGGAGCAGAAGCATAAAACAACTTTCAAACAACTCAGAATCATGTGAGAAGTAAACCAAAGGTGTTTCCATTACCTTTCCAGTCAGTAGTTTTGAGTAAAATTTTAATGTACATTACTTTGAAGTCAGAGCATTGTGTGCACTGAGATGACAACTTTTTTCTCTTAATGAGCAGAAGCATGAAACTACTTCCAAACAAGTCAGAATCATGTGGGAACTTCATCTAAGCTGTTTCCATTCAGTATGCAGTCAGTATTTTTGAGTATAATAGAAATGTATACTCATTCTTTTGTCAAACTGTTGTGTGGACTGAGAAAAGAACTTTTTTGTCTTGATGAGCAGAAGCATGAAACTACTTTAAAGCTACTCAGAATCATGTGGGAAATAAACCCAATGTGTTTCCATCAGGTTTGCATTCAGTAGATTTGAGTAAAATTCAAATGTATACTGGTGTAATGTCAGAGCATTGTATGCTCTGAGAAAACAGCTTTTTTGTGTTGAGGAGCAGAAGCATGAAACAACTTTCAAACAACTCAGAATCATGTGAGAAGTAAACCAAAGGTGTTTCCATTACCTTTCCAGTCAGTAGTTATGAGTAAAATTGAAATGCACATTACTTTGAAGTCAGAGCATTGTGTGCACTGAGATGACAACTTTTTTCTCTTAATGAGCAGAAGCATGAAACTACTTCCAAACAAGTCAGAATCATGTGGGAACTTCATCTAAGCTGTTTCCATTCAGTATGTAGTCAGTATTTTTGAGTATAATAGAAATGTATACTTATTCTTTTGCCAAAGCATTGTGTGGACTGAGAAAATAACTTTTTTCTCTTGATGAGCAGAAGCATGAAACTACTATCAATCTACTCAGAATCATGTGGGAAGTAAACCCAATGTGTTTCCATCAGGTTTGCATTCAGAAGATTTGAGTAAAATTCAAATGTATACTGCTGTAATGTCAGAGCATTGTATGCTCTGAGAAAACAGCTTTTTTGTCTTGAGGAGCAGAAGCATGAAACAACTTTCAAACAGCTCAGAATCATGTGAGAAGTAAACCAAAGGTGTTTCCATGAGCTTTGCAGTCAGTACTTTTGAGTAAAATTGAAATGTACATTACCTTGAAGATAGAGCATTGTGTGCACTGAGATGACAACTTTTTTCTCTTAATGAGCAGAAGCATGAAACTACTTCCAAACAAGTCAGAATCATGAGGAAACTTCATCAAAGCTGTTTCCATTCAGTATGCAGTCAGTATTTTTGAGTATAATAGAAATGTATAATCATTCTTTGGTCTAGGCGCTGTGTGCACTGAGAAAAGAACTTTTTTGTCTTGATGAGCAGAGGCATGAAACTACTTTCAAGCTACTCACAATCATGTGTGAAGTAAACCCAATGTGTTTCCATCAGGTTTGCATTCAGTAGATATGAGTAAAATTCAAATGTATACTGCTGTAATGTCAGAGCATTGTATGCTCTGAGAAAACAGCTTTTTTGTCTTGAGGAGCAGAAGCATGAAACAACTTTCAAACAACTCAGAATCATGTGTGAAGTAAACCAAAGGTGTTTCGATCAGCTTTGCAGTCAGTACTTTTGAGTAAAATTGAAATGTACATTACTTTCAAGTTAGAGCAGTGTCTGCACTGAGATGACAACTTTTTTCTCTTAATCAGCAGAAGCATGAAACTACTTCCAAACAAGACAGAATCATGTGGGAACTTCATCTAAGCTGTTTCCATTCAGTATGCAGTCAGCATTTTTGAGAATAATAGAAATGTATACTCATTCTTTTGTCAAAGCATTGTGTGGACTGAGAAAAGAACTTTTTTGTCTTGATGAGCAGAGGCATGAAACTACTTTCAAACTACTCAGAATCATGTGGGAAGTAAACCCAATGTGTTTCCATCCGGTTTGCATTCAGTAGATTTGAGTAAAATTCAGATGTATACTACTGTAATGTCAGAGCATTGTATGCTCTGAGAAAACAGCTTTTTTGTCTTGAGGAGCAGAAGCATAAAACAACTTTCAAATAACTCAGAATCATGTGAGAAGTAAACCAAAGGTGTTTCCATTACCTTTCCAGTCAGTAGTTTTGAGTAAAATTTTAATGTACATTACTTTGAAGTCAGAGCATTGTGTGCACTGAGATGACAACTTTGTTCTCTTAATGAGCAGAAGCATGAAACTACTTCCAAACAAGTCAGAATCATGTGGGAACTTCATCTAAGCTGTTTCCATTCAGTATGCAGTCAGTATTTTTGAGTATAATAGAAATGTATACTCATTCTTTTGTCAAAGCATTGTGTGGACTGAGAAAAGAACTTTTTTGTCTTGATGAGAGGAGGCATGAAACTACTTTCAAACTACTCAGAATCATGTGGGAAGTAAACCCAATGTGTTTCCATCAGGTTTGCATTCAGTAGATTTGAGTAAAATTCAAATGTATACTGCTGTATTGTCAGAGCATTGTATGCTCTGAGAAAACAGCTTTTTTGTCTTGAGGAGCAGAAGCATAAAACAACTTTCAAACAACTCAGAATCATGTGAGAAGTAAAGCAAAGGTGTTTCCATTACGTTTCCAGTCAGTAGTTTTGAGTAAAATTGAAATGTACATTACTTTGTAGTCAGAGAATTGTGTGCACTGAGATGACAACTTTTTTCTCTTAATGAGCAGAAGCATGAAACTACTTCCAAACAAGTCAGAATCATGTGGGAACTTCATCTAAGCTGTTTCCATTCAGTATTCAGTCAGTATTTTTGAGAATAATAGAAATGTATACTCATTCTTTTGTCAAAGCATTGTGTGGACTGAGAAAAGAACTTTTTTGTCTTGATGAGCAGAGGCATGAAACTACTTTCAAACTACTCACAATCATCTGTGAAGTAAACCTAATGTGTTTCCATCAGGTTTGCATTCAGTAGATTTCAGTAAAATTCAAATGTATACTGCTGTAATGTCAGAGCATTGTATGCTCTGAGAAAACAGCTTTTTTTTCTTCAGGAGCAGAAGCATGAAACAACTTTCAAACAACTCAGAATCATGTGAGAAGTAAACCAAAGCTGTTTCCATTACCTTTCCAGTCAGTAGTTATGAGTAAAATTGAAATGTACATTACTTTGAAGTCAGAGCATTGTGTGCACTGAGATGACAACTTTTTTCTCTTAATGAGCAGAAGCATGAATCTACTTCCAAACAAGTCAGAATCATGTGGGAACTTCATCTAAGCTGTTTCCATTCAGTATGCAGTCAGTATTTTTGAGTATAATAGAAATGTATACTCATTCTTTTGCCAAAGCATTGTGTGGACTGAGAAAAGAACTTTTTTGTCTTGATGAGCAGAAGCATGAAACTACTATCAAGCTACTCAGAATCATGTGGGAAGTAAACCCAATGTGTTTCCATCAGGTTTGCATTCAGTAGATTTGAGTAAAATTCAAATGTATACTGCTGTAATGTCAGAGCATTGTATGCTCTGAGAAAACAGCTTTTTTGTCTTGAGGAGCGGAAGCATGAAACAACTTTCAAACAACTCAGAATCATGTGTGAAGTAAACCAAAGGTGTTTCGATCAGCTTTGCAGTCAGTACTTTTGAGGAAAATTGAAACGTACATTACTTTCAAGTTAGAGCAGTGTCTGCACTGAGATGACAACTTTTTTCTCTTAATGAGCAGAAGCATGAAACTACTTCCAAACAAGACAGAATCATGTGGGAACTTCATCTAAGCTGTTTCCATTCAGTATGCAGTCAGTATTTTTGAGAATAATAGAAATGTATACTCATTCTTTTGTCAAAGCATTGTGTGGACTGAGAAAAGAACTTTTTTGTCTTGATGACCAGAGGCATGAAACTACTTTCAAACTACTCAGAATCATTGGGAAGTAAAACCAATGTGTTTCCATCAGGTTTGCATTCAGTAGATTTGAGTAAAATTCAAATGTATACTGCTGTAATGTCAGAGCATTGTATGCTCTGAGAAAACAGCTTTTTGTCTTGAGGAGCAGAAGCATAAAACATCTTTCAAACAACTCAGAATCATGTGAGAAGTAAAGCAAAGGTGTTTCCATTACCTTTCCAGTCAGTAGTTTTGAGTAAAATTGAAATGTACATTACTTTGAAGTCAGAGCATTGTGTGCACTGAGATGAGAACTTTTTTCTCTTAATGAGCAGAAGCATGAAACTACTTCCAAACAAGTCAGAATCATGTGGGAACTTCATCTAAGCTGTTTCCATTCAGTATGCAGTCAGTATTTTTGAGAATAATAGAAATGTATACTCATTCTTTTGTCAAAGCATTGTGTGGACTGAGAAAAGAACTTTTTTGTCTTGATGAGCAGAGGCATGAAACTACTTTCAAACTACTCAGAATCATGTGGGAAGTAAACCCAATGTGTTTCCATCAGGTTTGCATTCAGTAGATTTCAGTAAAATTCAAATGTATACTGCTGTAATGTCAGAGCATTGTATGCTCTGAGAAAACAGCTTTTTTGTCTTGAGGAGCAGAAGCATAAAACAACTTTCAAACAACTCAGAATCATGTGAGAAGTAAACCAAAGGTGTTTCCATTACCTTTCCAGTCAGTAGTTTTGAGTAACATTGAAATGTACATTTACTTTGAAGTCAGAGCATTGTGGGCTCTGAGATGACAACTTTTTTCTCTTAATGAGCAGAAGCATGAAACTACTTCCAAACAAGTCAGAATCATGTGGGAACTTCATCTAAGCTGTTTCCATTCAGTATGCAGTCAGTATTTTTGAGTATAATAGAAATGTATACTCATTCTTTGGTCTAGGCGCTCTGTGGACTGAGAAAAGAACTTTTTTGTCTTGATGAGCAGAGGCATGAAACTACTTTCAAGCTACTCAGAATCATGAGGGAAGTAAACCCAATGTGTTTCCATCAGGTTTGCATTCAGTAGATATGAGTAAAATTCAAATGTGTACTGCTGTAATGTCAGAGCATTGTATGCTCTGAGAAAACAGCTTTTTTGTCTTGAGGAGCAGAAGCATGAAACAACTTTTATACATCTCAGAATCATGTGAGAAGTAAACCAAAGGTGTTTCCATGAGGTTTGCAGTCAGTACTTTTGAGTAAAATTGAAATGTACATTACCTTGAAGATAGAGCATTGTGTGCACTGAGATGACAACTTTTTTCTCTTAATGAGCAGAAGCATGAAACTACTTCCAAACAAGTCAGAATCATGAGGGAACTTCATCAAAGCTGTTTCCATTCAGTATGCAGTCAGTATTTTTGAGTAAAATAGAAATGTATACTCATTCTTTTGTCAAAGCGTTGTGTGGACTGAGAAAAGAACTTTTTTGTCTTGATGAGCAGAGGCATGAAACTGCTTTCAAGCTACTCAGAATCATGTGGGAAATAAACCCAATGTGTTTCCATCAGGTTTGCATTCAGTAGATTTGAGTAAAATTCAAATGTAAACTGCTGTAATGTCAGAGCATTGTATGCTCTGAGAAAACAGCTTTTTTGTCTTGAGGAGCAGAAGCATAAAACAACTTTCAAACAACTCAGAATCATGTGAGAAGTAAACCAAAGGTGTTTCCATTACCTTTCCAGTCAGTAGTTTTGAGTAAAATTGAAATGTACATTACTTTGAAGTCAGAGCATTGTGTGCACTGAGATGACAACTTTTTTCTCTTAATGAGCAGAAGCATGAAACTACTTCCAAACAAGTCAGAATCATGTGGGAACTTCATCTAAGCTGTTTCCATTCAGTATGCAGTCAGTATTTTTGAGTATAATAGAAATGTATACTCATTCTTTTGTCAAAGTATTGTGTGGACTGAGAAAAGAACTTCTTTGTCTTGATGAGCAGAAGCATGAAACTACTTTCAAGCTACTCAGAATCATGTGGGAAATAAACCCAATGTGTTTCCATCAGGTTTGCATTCAGTAGATTTGAGTAAAATTCAAATGTATACTGGTGTAATGCCAGAGCATTGTATGCTCTGAGAAAACAGCTTTTTTGTCTTGAGGAGCAGAAGCATGAAACAACTTTCAAACAACTCAGAATCATGTGAGAAGTAAACCAAAGGTGTTTCCATTAGCTTTGCAGTCAGTACTTTTGAGTAAAATTGAAATGTACATTTACTTTGAAGTCAGAGCATTGTGTGCACTGAGATGACAACTTTTTTCTCTTAATGAGCAGAAGCATGAAACTACTTCCAAACAAGTCAGAATCATGTGGGAACTTCATCTAAGCTGTTTCCAGTCAGTATGCAGTCAGTATTTTTGAGTATAATAGAAATGTATACTCATTCTTTTGTCAAAGCATTGTGTGGACTGAGAAAAGAACTTTTTTGTCTTGATGAGAGGAGGCATGAAACTACTTTCAAACTACTCAGAATCATGTGGGAAGTAAACCCAATGTGTTTCCATCAGGTTTGCATTCAGTAGATTTGAGTAAAATTCAAATGTATACTGCTGTATTGTCAGAGCATTGTATGCTCTGAGAAAACAGCTTTTTTGTCTTGAGGAGCAGAAGCATAAAACAACTTTCAAACAACTCAGAATCATGTGAGAAGTAAAGCAAAGGTGTTTCCATTACGTTTCCAGTCAGTAGTTTTGAGTAAAATTGAAATGTACATTACTTTGTAGTCAGAGAATTGTGTGCACTGAGATGACAACTTTTTTCTCTTAATGAGCAGAAGCATGAAACTACTTCCAAACAAGTCAGAATCATGTGGGAACTTCATCTAAGCTGTTTCCATTCAGTATTCAGTCAGTATTTTTGAGAATAGTAGAAATGTATACTCATTCTTTTGTCAAAGCATTGTGTGGACTGAGAAAAGAACTTTTTTGTCTTGATGAGCAGAGGCATGAAACTACTTTCAAACTACTCACAATCATCTGTGAAGTAAACCTAATGTGTTTCCATCAGGTTTGCATTCAGTAGATTTCAGTAAAATTCAAATGTATACTGCTGTAATGTCAGAGCATTGTATGCTCTGAGAAAACAGCTTTTTTTTCTTCAGGAGCAGAAGCATGAAACAACTTTCAAACAACTCAGAATCATGTGAGAAGTAAACCAAAGCTGTTTCCATTACCTTTCCAGTCAGTAGTTATGAGTAAAATTGAAATGTACATTACTTTGAAGTCAGAGCATTGTGTGCACTGAGATGACAACTTTTTTCTCTTAATGAGCAGAAGCATGAATCTACTTCCAAACAAGTCAGAATCATGTGGGAACTTCATCTAAGCTGTTTCCATTCAGTATGCAGTCAGTATTTTTGAGAATAATAGAAATGTATACTCATTCTTTTGTCAAAGCATTGTGTGGACTGAGAAAAGAACTTTTTTGTCTTGATGACCAGAGGCATGAAACTACTTTCAAACTACTCAGAATCATTGGGAAGTAAAACCAATGTGTTTCCATCAGGTTTGCATTCAGTAGATTTGAGTAAAATTCAAATGTATACTGCTGTAATGTCAGAGCATTGTATGCTCTGAGAAAACAGCTTTTTGTCTTGAGGAGCAGAAGCATAAAACATCTTTCAAACAACTCAGAATCATGTGAGAAGTAAAGCAAAGGTGTTTCCATTACCTTTCCAGTCAGTAGTTTTGAGTAAAATTGAAATGTACATTACTTTGAAGTCAGAGCATTGTGTGCACTGAGATGAGAACTTTTTTCTCTTAATGAGCAGAAGCATGAAACTACTTCCAAACAAGTCAGAATCATGTGGGAACTTCATCTAAGCTGTTTCCATTCAGTATGCAGTCAGTATTTTTGAGAATAATAGAAATGTATACTCATTCTTTTGTCAAAGCATTGTGTGGACTGAGAAAAGAACTTTTTTGTCTTGATGAGCAGAGGCATGAAACTACTTTCAAACTACTCAGAATCATGTGGGAAGTAAACCCAATGTGTTTCCATCAGGTTTGCATTCAGTAGATTTCAGTAAAATTCAAATGTATACTGCTGTAATGTCAGAGCATTGTATGCTCTGAGAAAACAGCTTTTTTGTCTTGAGGAGCAGAAGCATAAAACAACTTTCAAACAACTCAGAATCATGTGAGAAGTAAACCAAAGGTGTTTCCATTACCTTTCCAGTCAGTAGTTTTGAGTAAAATTGAAATGTACATTTACTTTGAAGTCAGAGCATTGTGGGCTCTGAGATGACAACTTTTTTCTCTTAATGAGCAGAAGCATGAAACTACTTCCAAACAAGTCAGAATCATGTGGGAACTTCATCTAAGCTGTTTCCATTCAGTATGCAGTCAGTATTTTTGAGTATAATAGAAATGTATACTCATTCTTTGGTCTAGGCGCTCTGTGGACTGAGAAAAGAACTTTTTTGTCTTGATGAGCAGAGGCATGAAACTACTTTCAAGCTACTCAGAATCATGAGGGAAGTAAACCCAATGTGTTTCCATCAGGTTTGCATTCAGTAGATATGAGTAAAATTCAAATGTGTACTGCTGTAATGTCAGAGCATTGTATGCTCTGAGAAAACAGCTTTTTTGTCTTGAGGAGCAGAAGCATGAAACAACTTTTATACATCTCAGAATCATGTGAGAAGTAAACCAAAGGTGTTTCCATGAGCTTTGCAGTCAGTACTTTTGAGTAAAATTGAAATGTACATTACCTTGAAGATAGAGCATTGTGTGCACTGAGATGACAACTTTTTTCTCTTAATGAGCAGAAGCATGAAACTACTTCCAAACAAGTCAGAATCATGAGGGAACTTCATCAAAGCTGTTTCCATTCAGTATGCAGTCAGTATTTTTGAGTAAAATAGAAATGTATACTCATTCTTTTGTCAAAGCGTTGTGTGGACTGAGAAAAGAACTTTTTTGTCTTGATGAGCAGAGGCATGAAACTGCTTTCAAGCTACTCAGAATCATGTGGGAAATAAACCCAATGTGTTTCCATCAGGTTTGCATTCAGTAGATTTGAGTAAAATTCAAATGTAAACTGCTGTAATGTCAGAGCATTGTATGCTCTGAGAAAACAGCTTTTTTGTCTTGAGGAGCAGAAGCATAAAACAACTTTCAAACAACTCAGAATCATGTGAGAAGTAAACCAAAGGTGTTTCCATTACCTTTCCAGTCAGTAGTTTTGAGTAAAATTGAAATGTACATTACTTTGAAGTCAGAGCATTGTGTGCACTGAGATGACAACTTTTTTCTCTTAATGAGCAGAAGCATGAAACTACTTCCAAACAAGTCAGAATCATGTGGGAACTTCATCTAAGCTGTTTCCATTCAGTATGCAGTCAGTATTTTTGAGTATAATAGAAATGTATACTCATTCTTTTGTCAAAGTATTGTGTGGACTGAGAAAAGAACTTCTTTGTCTTGATGAGCAGAAGCATGAAACTACTTTCAAGCTACTCAGAATCATGTGGGAAATAAACCCAATGTGTTTCCATCAGGTTTGCATTCAGTAGATTTGAGTAAAATTCAAATGTATACTGGTGTAATGCCAGAGCATTGTATGCTCTGAGAAAACAGCTTTTTTGTCTTGAGGAGCAGAAGCATGAAACAACTTTCAAACAACTCAGAATCATGTGAGAAGTAAACCAAAGGTGTTTCCATTAGCTTTGCAGTCAGTACTTTTGAGTAAAATTGAAATGTACATTTACTTTGAAGTCAGAGCATTGTGTGCACTGAGATGACAACTTTTTTCTCTTAATGAGCAGAAGCATGAAACTACTTCCAAACAAGTCAGAATCATGTGGGAACTTCATCTAAGCTGTTTCCATTCAGTATGCAGTCAGTATTTTTGAGTATAATAGAAATGTATACTCATTCTTTTGTCAAAGTATTGTGTGGACTGAGAAAAGAACTTCTTTGTCTTGATGAGCAGAAGCATGAAACTACTTCCAAACAAGACAGAATCATGTGGGAACTTCATCTAAGCTGTTTTCATTCAGTATGCAGTCAGTATTTTTGAGTATAATAGAAATGTATACTCATTCTTTTGCCAAAGCATTGTGTGGACTGAGAAAATAACTTTTTTGTCTTGATGAGCAGAAGCATGAAACTACTATCAAGCTACTCAGAATCATGTGGGAAGTAAACCCAATGTGTTTCCATCAGGTTTGCATTCAGTAGATTTGAGTAAAATTCAAATGTATACTGCTGTAATGTCAGAGCATTGTATGCTCTGAGAAAACAGCTTTTTTGTCTTGAGGAGCAGAAGCATGAAACAACTTTCAAACAACTCAGAATCATGTGTGAAGTAAACCAAAGGTGTTTCGATCAGCTTTGCAGTCAGTACTTTTGAGGAAAATTGAAACGTACATTACTTTCAAGTTAGAGCAGTGTCTGCACTGAGATGACAACTTTTTTCTCTTAATGAGCAGAAGCATGAAACTACTTCCAAACAAGACAGAATCATGTGGGAACTTCATCTAAGCTGTTTCCATTCAGTATGCAGTCAGTATTTTTGAGAATAATAGAAATGTATACTCATTCTTTTGTCAAAGCATTGTGTGGACTGAGAAAAGAACTTTTTTGTCTTGATGAGCAGAGGCATGAAACTACTTTCAAACTACTCAGAATCATGTGGGAAGTAAACCCAATGTGTTTCCATCAGGTTTGCATTCAGTAGATTTGAGTAAAATTCAAATGTATACTGCTGTATTGTCAGAGCATTGTATGCTCTGAGAAAACAGCTTTTTTGTCTTGAGGAGCAGAAGCATAAAACAACTTTCAAACAACTCAGAATCATGTGAGAAGTAAAGCAAAGGTGTTTCCATTACCTTTCCAGTCAGTAGTTATGAGTAAAATTGAAATGTACATTACTTTGAACTCAGAGCATTGTGTGCACTGAGATGACAACTTTTTTCTCTTAATGAGCAGAAGCATGAAACTACTTCCAAACAAGTCAGAATCATGTGGGAACTTCATCTAAGCTGTTTCCATTCAGTATGCAGTCAGTATTTTTGAGTATAATAGAAATGTATACTCATTGTTTTGTCAAAGTATTGTGTGGACTGAGAAAAGAACTTCTTTGTCTTGATGAGCAGAGGCATGAAACTACTTTCAAGCTACTCAGAATCATGTGGGAAATAAACCCAATGTGTTTCCATCAGGTTTGCATTCAGTAGATTTGAGTAAAATTCAAATGTATACTGGTGTAATGTCAGAGCATTGTATGCTCTGAGAAAACAGCTTTTTTGTCTTGAGGAGCAGAAGCATGAAACAACTTTCAAACAAATCAGAATCATGTGAGAAGTAAACCAAAGGTGTTTCCATTAGCTTTGCAGTCAGTACTTTTGAGTAAAATTGAAATGTACATTTACTTTGAAGTCAGAGCATTGTGGGCACTGAGATGACAACTTTTTTCTCTTAATGAGCAGAAGCATGAAACTACTTCCAAACAAGTCAGAATCATGTGGGAACTTCATCTAAGCTGTTTCCATTCAGTATGCAGTCAGTATTTTTGAGTATAATAGAAATGTATACTCATTCTTTGGTCTAGGCGCTCTGTGGACTGAGAAAAGAACTTTTTTGTCTTGATGAGCAGAGGCATGAAACTACTTTCAAGCTACTCAGAATCATGAGGGAAGTAAACCCAATGTGTTTCCATCAGGTTTGCATTCAGTAGATATGAGTAAAATTCAAATGTGTACTGCTGTAATGTCAGAGCATTGTATGCTCTGAGAAAACAGCTTTTTTGTCTTGAGGAGCAGAAGCATGAAACAACTTTTATACATCTCAGAATCATGTGAGAAGTAAACCAAAGGTGTTTCCATGAGCTTTGCAGTCAGTACTTTTGAGTAAAATTGAAATGTACATTACCTTGAAGATAGAGCATTGTGTGCACTGAGATGACAACTTTTTTCTCTTAATGAGCAGAAGCATGAAACTACTTGCAAACAAGTCAGAATCATGAGGGAACTTCATCAAAGCTGTTTCCATTCAGTATGCAGTCAGTATTTTTGAGTAAAATAGAAATGTATACTCATTCTTTTGTCAAAGCTTTGTGTGGACTGAGAAAAGAACTTTTTTGTCTTGATGAGCAGAGGCATGAAACTGCTTTCAAGCTACTCAGAATCATGTGGGAAATAAACCCAATGTGTTTCCATCAGGTTTGCATTCAGTAGATTTGAGTAAAATTCAAATGTAAACTGCTGTAATGTCAGAGCATTGTATGCTCTGAGAAAACAGCTTTTTTGTCTTGAGGAGCAGATGCATAAAACAACTTTCAAACAACTCAGAATCATGTGAGAAGTAAACCAAAGGTGTTTCCATTACCTTTCCAGTCAGTAGTTTTGAGTAAAATTGAAATGTACATTACTTTGAAGTCAGAGCATTGTGTGCACTGAGATGACAACTTTTTTCTCTTAATGAGCAGAAGCATGAAACTACTTCCAAACAAGTCAGAATCATGTGGGAACTTCATCTAAGCTGTTTCCATTCAGTATGCAGTCAGTATTTTTGAGTATAATAGAAATGTATACTCATTCTTTTGTCAAAGTATTGTGTGGACTGAGAAAAGAACTTCTTTGTCTTGATGAGCAGAAGCATGAAACTACTTTCAAGCTACTCAGAATCATGTGGGAAATAAACCCAATGTGTTTCCATCGGGTTTGCATTCAGTAGATTTGAGTAAAATTCAAATGTATACTGGTGTAATGCCAGAGCATTGTATGCTCTGAGAAAACAGCTTTTTTGTCTTGAGGAGCAGAAGCATGAAACAACTTTCAAACAACTCAGAATCATGTGAGAAGTAAACCAAAGGTGTTTCCATTAGCTTTGCAGTCAGTACTTTTGAGTAAAATTGAAATGTACATTTACTTTGAAGTCAGAGCATTGTGTGCACTGAGATGACAATTTTTTTCTCTTAATGAGCAGAAGCATGAAACTACTTCCAAACAAGTCAGAATCATGTGGGAACTTCATCTAAGCTGTTTCCATTCAGTATGCAGTCAGTATTTTTGAGTATAATAGAAATGTATACTCATTCTTTTGTCAAAGTATTGTGTGGACTGAGAAAAGAACTTCTTTGTCTTGATGAGCAGAAGCATGAAACTACTTCCAAACAAGACAGAATCATGTGGGAACTTCATCTAAGCTGTTTCCATTCAGTATGCAGTCAGTATTTTTGAGAATAATAGAAATGTATACTCATTCTTTTGTCAAAGCATTGTGTGGACTGAGAAAAGAACTTTTTTGTCTTGATGACCAGAGGCATGAAACTACTTTCAAACTACTCAGAATCATTGGGAAGTAAAACCAATGTGTTTCCATGAGGTTTGCATTCAGTAGATTTGAGTAAAATTCAAATGTATACTGCTGTAATGTCAGAGCATTGTATGCTCTGAGAAAACAGCTTTTTGTCTTGAGGAGCAGAAGCATAAAACAACTTTCAAACAACTCAGAATCATGTGAGAAGTAAAGCAAAGGTGTTTCCATTACCTTTCCAGTCAGTAGTTTTGAGTAAAATTGAAATGTACATTACTTTGAAGTCAGAGCATTGTGTGCACTGAGATGAGAACTTTTTTCTCTTAATGAGCAGAAGCATGAAACTACTTCCAAACAAGTCAGAATCATGTGGGAACTTCATCTAAGCTGTTTCCATTCAGTATGCAGTCAGTATTTTTGAGAATAATAGAAATGTATACTCATTCTTTTGTCAAAGCATTGTGTGGACTGAGAAAAGAACTTTTTTGTCTTGATGAGCAGAGGCATGAAACTACTTTCAAACTACTCAGAATCATGTGGGAAGTAAACCCAATGTGTTTCCATCAGGTTTGCATTCAGTAGATTTGAGTAAAATTCAAATGTATACTGCTGTAATGTCAGAGCATTGTATGCTCTGAGAAAACAGCTTTTTTGTCTTGAGGAGCAGAAGCATGAAACAACTTTCAAACAACTCAGAATCATGTGAGAAGTAAACCAAAGGTGTTTCCATTAGCTTTGCAGTCAGTACTTTTGAGTAAAATTGAAATGTACATTTACTTTGAAGTCAGAGCATTGTGGGCACTGAGATGACAACTTTTTTCTCTTAATGAGCAGAAGCATGAAACTACTTCCAAACAAATCAGAATCATGTGGGAACTTCATCTAAGCTGTTTCCATTCAGTATGCAGTCAGTATTTTTGAGTATAATAGAAATGTATACTCATTCTTTGGTCTAGGCGCTCTGTGGACTGAGAAAAGAACTTTTTTGTCTTGATGAGCAGAGGCATGAAACTACTTTCAAGCTACTCAGAATCATGAGGGAAGTAAACCCAATGTGTTTCCATCAGGTTTGCATTCAGTAGATATGAGTAAAATTCAAATGTGTACTGATGTAATGTCAGAGCATTGTATGCTCTGACAAAACAGCTTTTTTGTCTTGAGGAGCAGAAGGATGAAACAACTTTTATACATCTCAGAATCATGTGAGAAGTAAACCAAAGGTGTTTCCATTAGCTTTGCAGTCAGTACTTTTGAGTAAAATTGAAATGTACATTACCTTGAAGATAGAGCATTGTGTGCACTGAGATGACAACTTTTTTCTCTTAATGAGCAGAAGCATGAAACTACTTCCAAACAAGTCAGAATCATGAGGGAACTTCATCAAAGCTGTTTCCATTCAGTATGCAGTCAGTATTTTTGAGTAAAATAGAAATGAATACTCATTCTTTTGTCAAAGCGTTGTGTGGACTGAGAAAAGAACTTTTTTGTCTTGATGAGCAGAGGCATGAAACTGCTTTCAAGCTACTCAGAATCATGTGAGAAGTAAACCAAAGGTGTTTCGATCAGCTTTGCAGTCAGTACTTTTGAGTAAAATTGAAATGTACATTACTTTCAAGTTAGAGCAGTGTGTGCACTGAGATGACAACTTTTTCCTCTTAATGAACAGAAGCATGAAACTACTTCCAAACAAGACAGAATCATGTGGGAACTTCATCTAAGATGTTTCCATTCAGTATGCAGTCAGTATTTTTGAGAATAATAGAAATGTATACTCATTCTTTTGTCAAAGCATTGTGTGGACTGAGAAAAGAACTTTTTTGTCTTGATGAGCAGAGGTATGAAACAACTTTCAAACTACTCAGAATCATGTGGGAAGTAAACCCAATGTGTTTCCATCAGGTTTGCATTCAGTAGATTTGAGTAAAATTCAAATGTATACTGCTGTAATGTCAGAGCATTGTATGCTCTGAGAAAACAGCTTTTTTGTCTTGAGGAGCAGAAGCATAAAACAACTTTCAAACAACTCAGAATCATGTGAGAAGTAAAGCAAAGGTGTTTCCATTACCTTTCCAGTCAGTAGTTTTGAGTAAAATTGAAATGTACATTACTTTGAAGTCAGAGCATTGTGTGCACTGAGATGAGAACTTATTTCTCTTAATGAGCAGAAGCATGAAACTGCTTCCAAACAAGTCAGAATCATGTGGGAACTTCATCTAAGCTGTTTCCATTCAGTATGCAGTCAGTATTTTTGAGAATAATAGAAATGTATACTCATTCTTTTGTCAAAGCATTGTGTGGACTGAGAAAAGAACTTTTTTGTCTTGATGAGCAGAGGCATGAAACTAGTTTCAAACTACTCAGAATCATGTGGGAAGTAAACCCAATGTGTTTCCATCAGGTTTGCATTCAGTAGATTTGAGTAAAATTCAAATGTATACTGCTGTAATGTCAGAGCATTGTATGCTCTGAGAAAACAGCTTTTTTGTCTTGAGGAGCAGAAGCATAAAACAACTTTCAAACAACTCAGAATCATGTGAGAAGTAAACCAAAGGTGTTTCCATTACCTTTCCAGTCAGTAGTTTTGAGTAAAATTGAAATGTACATTACTTTGAAGTCAGAGCATTGTGTGCACTGAGATGACAACTTTTTTCTCTTAATGAGCAGAAGCATGAAACTACTTCCAAACAAGTCAGAATCATGTGGGAACTTCATCTAAGCTGTTTCCATTCAGTATGCAGTCAGTATTTTGAGTATAATAGAAATGTATACTCATTCTTTTGTCAAAGTATTGTGTGGACTGAGAAAAGAACTTCTTTGTCTTGATGAGCAGAAGCATGAAACTACTTTCAAGCTACTCAGAATCATGTGGGAAATAAACCCAATGTGTTTCCATCAGGTTTGCATTCAGTAGATTTGCGTAAAATTCAAATGTATACTGGTGTAATGCCAGAGCATTGTATGCTCTGAGAAAACAGCTTTTTTGTCTTGAGGAGCAGAAGCATGAAACAACTTTCAAACAACTCAGAATCATGTGAGAAGTAAACCAAAGGTGTTTCCATTAGCTTTGCAGTCAGTACTTTTGAGTAAAATTGAAATGTACATTTACTTTGAAGTCAGAGCATTGTGTGCACTGAGATGACAACTTTTTTCTCTTAATGAGCAGAAGCATGAAACTACTTCCAAACAAGTCAGAATCATGTGGGAACTTCATCTAAGCTGTTTCCATTCAGTATGCAGTCAGTATTTTTGAGTATAATAGAAATGTATACTCATTCTTTTGTCAAAGTATTGTGTGGACTGAGAAAAGAACTTCTTTGTCTTGATGAGCAGAAGCATGAAACTACTTTCAAGCTACTCAGAATCATGTGGGAAATAAACCCAATGTGTTTCCATCAGGTTTGCATTCAGTAGATTTGCGTAAAATTCAAATGTATACTGGTGTAATGCCAGAGCATTGTATGCTCTGAGAAAACAGCTTTTTTGTCTTGAGGAGCAGAAGCATGAAACAACTTTCAAACAACTCAGAATCATGTGAGAAGTAAACCAAAGGTGTTTCCATTACCTTTCCAGTCAGTAGTTTTGAGTAAAATTGAAATGTACATTACTTTGAAGTCAGAGCATTGTGTGCACTGAGATGACAACTTTTTTCTCTTAATGAGCAGAAGCATGAAACTACTTCCAAACAAGTCAGAATCATGTGGGAACTTCATCTAAGCTGTTTCCATTCAGTATGCAGTCAGTATTTTTGAGTATAATAGAAATGTATACTCATTCTTTTGTCAAAGTATTGTGTGGACTGAGAAAAGAACTTCTTTGTCTTGATGAGCAGAAGCATGAAACTACTTTCAAGCTACTCAGAATCATGTGGGAAATAAACCCAATGTGTTTCCATCAGGTTTGCATTCAGTAGATATGAGTAAAATTCAAATGTATAATGGTGTAATGCCAGAGCATTGTATGCTCTGAGAAAACAGCTTTTTTGTCTTGAGGAGCAGAAGCATGAAACTACTTCCAAACAAGTCAGAATCATGTGGGAACTTCATCTAAGCTGTTTCCATTCAGTATGCAGTCAGTATTTTTGAGTATAATAGAAATGTATACTCATTCTTTTGTCAAAGTATTGTGTGGACTGAGAAAAGAACTTCTTTGTCTTGATGAGCAGAAGCATGAAACTACTTTCAAGCTACTCAGAATCATGTGGGAAATAAACCCAATGTGTTTCCATCAGGTTTGCATTCAGTAGATTTGAGTAAAATTCAAATGTATACTGGTGTAATGCCAGAGCATTGTATGCTCTGAGAAAACAGCTTTTTTGTCTTGAGGAGCAGAAGGATGAAACAACTTTTATACATCTCAGAATCATGTGAGAAGTAAACCAAAGGTGTTTCCATTAGCTTTGCAGTCAGTTCTTTTGAGTAAAATTGAAATGTACATTACCTTGAAGATAGAGCATTGTGTGCACTGAGATGACAACTTTTTTCTCTTAATGAGCAGAAGCATGAAACTACTTCCAAACAAGTCAGAATCATGAGGGAACTTCATCAAAGGTGTTTCCATTCAGTATGCAGTCAGTATTTTTGAGAATAATAGAAATGTATACTCATTCTTTTGTCAAAGCATTGTGTGGACTGAGAAAAGAACTTTTTTGTCTTGATGAGCAGAGGCATGAAACTACTTTCAAGCTACTCAGAATCATGAGGGAAGTAAACCCAATGTGTTTCCATCAGGTTTGCATTCAGTAGATATGAGTAAAATTCAAATGTATACTGTTGTAATGTCAGAGCATTGTATGCTCTGAGAAAACAGCTTTTTTGTCTTGAGGAGCAGAAGCATAAAACAACTTTCAAACAACTCAGAATCATGTGAGAAGTAAACCAAAGGTGTTTCCATTACCTTTCCAGTCAGTAGTTATGAGTAAAATTGAAATGCACATTACTTTGAAGTCAGACCATTGTGTGCACTGAGATGACAACTTTTTTCTCTTAATGAGCAGAAGCATGAAACTACTTCCAAACAAGTCAGAATCATGTGGGAACTTCATCTAAGCTGTTTCCATTCAGTATGCAGTCAGTATTTTTGAGTATAATAGAAATGTATACTCATTCTTTTGTCAAAGTGTTGTGTGGACTGAGAAAAGAACTTTTTTGTCTTGACGAGCAGAGGCATGAAAGTACTTTCAAACTACTCACAATCATGTGTGAAGTAAACCCAATGTGTTTCCATCAGGTTTGCATTCAGTAGATTTGAGTAAAATTCAAATGTATACTGCTGTAATGTCAGAGCATTGTATGCTCTGAGAAAACAGCTTTTTTGTCTTGAGGAGCAGAAGCATGAAACAACATTCAAACAACTCAGAATCATGTGAGAAGTAAACCAAAGGTGTTTCCATTACCTTTCCAGTCAGTAGTTATGAGTAAAATTGAAATGCACATTACTTTGAAGTCAGACCATTGTGTGCACTGAGATGACAACTTTTTTCTCTTAATGAGCAGAAGCATGAAACTACTTCCAAACAAGTCAGAATCATGTGGGAACTTCATCTAAGCTGTTTCCATTCAGTATGCAGTCAGTATTTTTGAGTATAATAGAAATGTATACTCATTCTTTTGCCAAAGCATTGTGTGGACTGAGAAAAGAACTTTTTTGTCTTGATGAGCAGAAGCATGAAACTACTATCAAGCTACTCAGAATCATGTGGGAAGTAAACCCAATGTGTTTCCATCAGGTTTGCATTCAGTAGATTTGAGTAAAATTCAAATGTATACTGCTGTAATGTCAGAGCATTGTATGCTCTGAGAAAACAGCTGTTTTGTCTTGAGGAGCAGAAGCATGAAACAACTTTCAAACAACTCAGAATCATGTGAGAAGTAAACCAAAGGTGTTTCCATTACCTTTCCAGTCAGTAGTTTTGAGTAAAATTGAAATGTACATTACTTTGAAGTCAGAGCATTGTGTGCACTGAGATGACAACTTTTTTCTCTCAATGAGCAGAAGCATGAAACTACTTCCAAACAAGTCAGAATCATGTGGGAACTTCATCTAAGCTGTTTCCATTGTGTATGCAGTCAGTATTTTTGAATATAATAGAAATGTATACTCATTCTTTTGTCAAAGCATTGTGTGGACTGAGAAAATAACTTTTTTGTCTTGATGAGCAGAGGCATGAAACTACTTTCAAACTACTCAGAATCATGTGTGAAGTAAACCCAATGTGCTTCCATCAGGTTTGCATTCAGTAGATTTGAGTAAAATTCAAATGTATACTGCTGCAATGTCAGAGCATTGTATGCTCTGAGAAAACAGCTTTTTTGTCTTGAGGAGCAGAAGCATGAAACAACTTTCAAACATCTCAGAATCATGTGAGAAGTAAACCAAAGGTGTTTCCATTACCTTTCCAGTCAGTAGTTTTGAGTAAAATTGAAATGTACATTACTTTGAAGTCAGAGCATTGTGTGCACTGAGATGACAACTTTTTTCTCTCAATGAGCAGAAGCATGAAACTACTTCCAAACAAGTCAGAATCATGTGGGAACTTCATCTAAGCTGTTTCCATTGAGTATGCAGTCAGTATTTTTGAGTATAATAGAAATGTATACTCATTCTTTTGTCAAAGCATTGTGTGGACTGAGAAAAGAACTTTTTTGTCTTGATGAGCAGAGGCATGAAACTACTTTCAAACTACTCACAATCATGTGTGAAGTAAACCCAATGTGTTTCCATCAGGTTTGCATTCAGTAGATTTGAGTAAAATTCAAATGTATACTGCTGTAATGTCAGAGCATTGTATACTCTGAGAAAACAGCTTTTTTTTCTTGAGGAGCAGAAGCATGAAACAACTTTCAAACAACTCAGAATCATGTGAGAAGTAAACCAAAGGTGTTTCCATTACCTTTCCAGTCAGTAGTTTTGAGTAAAATTGAAATGTACATTACTTTCAAGTTAGAGCAGTGTCTGCACTGAGATGACAACTTTTTACTCTTAATGAGCAGAAGCATGAAACTACTTCCAAACAAGTCAGAATCATGTGGGAACTTCATCTAAGCTGTTTCCATTCAGTATGCAGTCAGTATTTTTGAGTATAATAGAAATGTATACTCATTCTTTTGTCAAAGTGTTGTGTGGACTGAGAAAAGAACTTTTTTGTCTTGATGAGCAGAGGCATGAAAGTACTTTCAAACTACTCACAATCATGTGTGAAGTAAACCCAATGTGTTTCCATCAGGTTTGCATTCAGTAGATTTGAGTAAAATTCAAATGTATACTGCTGTAATGTCAGAGCATTGTATGCTCTGAGAAAACAGCTTTTTTGTCTTGAGGAGCAGAAGCATGAAACAACATTCAAACAACTCAGAATCATGTGAGAAGTAAACCAAAGGTGTTTCCATTACCTTTCCAGTCAGTAGTTATGAGTAAAATTGAAATGCACATTACTTTGAAGTCAGACCATTGTGTGCACTGAGATGACAACTTTTTTCTCTTAATGAGCAGAAGCATGAAACTACTTCCAAACAAGTCAGAATCATGTGGGAACTTCATCTAAGCTGTTTCCATTCAGTATGCAGTCAGTATTTTTGAGTATAATAGAAATGTATACTCATTCTTTTGTCAAAGTGTTGTGTGGACTGAGAAAAGAACTTTTTTGTCTTGATGAGCAGAGGCATGAAAGTACTTTCAAACTACTCACAATCATGTGTGAAGTAAACCCAATGTGTTTCCATCAGGTTTGCATTCAGTAGATTTGAGTAAAATTCAAATGTATACTGCTGTAATGTCAGAGCATTGTATGCTCTGAGAAAACAGCTTTTTTGTCTTGAGGAGCAGAAGCATGAAACAACATTCAAACAACTCAGAATCATGT
>NW_027275037.1:0-70623 GCF_030028105.1 Mobula birostris
AACTGGGAGACTGTTCGAAATCAGTAACAGGGAAATGGGAGAGTGTTCGATATCTGTAAGAGGGAACTGGGAAAGTGTTCGACATCAGTAACAGGGAACTAGGAGCTTGATCGATATCAGTAATAGGGAACTGGGAGACTGTTCGAAATCAGTAACAGAGATCTGGGAAATTGTTTGATAACAGTAAGAGGAAACTGGGAGAGTGTTTGGTATCATTAACAGGGAACGGGGAGACTTTTCGATATCAGTTACAGCGAACTGGGAAAGTGACCAATATCAGTAACAAGGAACGGAGAGTTTTCGATAAAAGGGAAGTGTGGAGTGTTCGATATCAGAAATAGGGAACTGAGAGATTTTTCGATATCAGTAACAGGTAACTGGGAGAGTGTTTGATATCAGTAACAGGGAACTGGCGGACTGTTCGAAATCAGTAACAGGGATCTGGGAAAGTTTTCGATATCAGTAACAGGGAACTGGGAGAGTGTTCGATATCAAAGACAGGAAACTGGGAGACTGTTTGATAACAGTAACAGGGAACGAAGAGTGTTCGATATCAGTAACACGGAACTGGGAGAGTGCTTGGTCTCAGTAACGGTGACCTGGGAAACTGATCAATATCAGTAACAGGGAACTGGGAGAGTGTTCGATGTCAGAAACAAGGAACTGGGTGATTGTGCGATATAAGTGACAGGGAACTGGGATACTGTTCGATATCAGTAACAGGGAACGGACAGTATTCGATATCAGTAACAGGTATTTGGAGAGTGTTCGATATCAGGAACAGGGAACTGTGAGGGTGTTCGATATCACTAACAGGGAATGGAATCTGTTCTATATCAGTAACAGGCAACTGGGAGAGTGTTCGATATCAGTATCAGGGAAATGGGAGATTGTTCTGTAACAGTAACAGGGGAATGGGGGACTGTTCGAAATCAGTGACATGAAACTGGGAGACTGTTTGATACTAGTAACAGGGAACAGAGAGTGTTCGATATCAGTAACAGGTAACTTGCAGACTGTTCGATATCAGTAACAGGGATCTAAAAGATTGTTTGATATCAGAAACAGGGAACTGGGAGAGAGTTCGATATCAGAAACAGGGAACTGGGAGATTGTGCCATATAAGTGACTGAGAACTGGGAGAGAGTTTTCTATCACCAACAGTGATCTGGAAGTGTGTTTGATATCAGTAACAGGGAAGTGGGAGACAGTTCGAAATCAGTAACTGAGATCTGGGAAAGTGTTCGATATCAGTAACAGCGAATTGAGAGAGTGTTCGATATCAGTGACAGGAAACTGGGACACTGTTTGATATCAGTAACAGGGAACGGAGAGAGTTCGATATCAGTAACAGGTAATTTGGAGAGTGTTCGATATCAGCAACAGGGAACTGGAAGATTGATTGATATCAGTAACAGGGAACTGGGAGACTGTTCGAAATCAGTAACAGGGAAATGGGAGACTGTTCGATATCTGTAAGAGGGAACTGGGAAAGTGTTCGACATCAGTAACAGGGAACTAGGAGCTTGATCGATATCAGTAACAGGGAACTGGGAGACTGTTCGAAATCAGTAACAGGGAACTGGAAGATTGTTCGATATCAGAAACAGGGAACTGGGAGAGTGTTCGATATCAGAAACAGGGAACTGGGAGAGTGCTTGGTATTAGTAACGGTGACCTGGGAAACTGATCAATATCAGTAACAGGGAACTGGGAGAGTGTTCGATATCAGAAACAGGGAACTGGGAGAGTGTTCGATATCAGAAACAGGGAACTGGGAGATTGTGCAATATAAGTGACTGAGAACTGGGAAAGTGTTCGATATCAGTAACAGGGAATTGGGAGAGTGTTCGATATCAGTAACAGGGAACTGGGAGAGTGTTCGATATCAGTAACAGGGAACTGGGAGAGTGTTAGATATCAGGAACAGGGAACTGTGAGGGTGTTCGATATCACTAACAGGGAATGGATTCTGTTCTATATCAGTAACAGGCAACTGGGAGAGTGTTCGATATCAGTAACAGGTAACTTGGAGACTGTTCGATATCAGTAACAGGGATCTAAAAGATTGTTCCATATCAGAAACAGGGAACTGGGAGAGAGTTCGATATCAGAAACAGGGAACTGGGAGATTGTGCGATATAAGTGACTGAGAAGTGGGAGAGAGTTTGATATCACCAACAGTGATCTGGAAGTGTGTTTGATATCAGTAACAGGGAACTGGGATACTGTTCGATATCTGTAAGAGGGAACTGGGAAAGTGTTCGACATCAGTAACAGGGAACTGGGAGCTTGATCGATATCAGTAACAGGGAACTGGGAGACTGTTCGAAATCTGTAACAGGGAAATGGGAGAGTGTTCGATATCTGTAAGAGGGAACTGGGAAAGTGTTCGACATCAGTAACAGGGAACTAGGAGCTTGATCGATATCAGTAATAGGGAACTGGGAGACTGTTCGAAATCAGTAACAGAGATCTGGGAAAGTGTTTGATAACAGTAAGAGGAAACTGGGAGAGTGTTTGGTATCATTAACAGGGAACGGGGAGACTTTTCGATATCAGTTACAGCGAACTGGGAAAGTGACCAATATCAGTAACAAGGAACGGAGAGTTTTCGATAAAAGGGAACTGTGGAGTATTCGATATCAGAAATAGGGAACTGAGAGATTTTTCGATATCAGTAACAGGGAACTGGGAGAGCGTTTGATATCAGTAACAGGGAACTGGCGGACTGTTCGAAATCAGCAACAGGGATCTGGGAAAGTTTTTGATATCAGTAACAGGGAACTGGGAGAGTGTTGGATATCAAAGACAGGAAACTGGGAGACTGTTTGATAACAGTAACAGGGAACGAAGAGTGTTCGATATCAGTAACACGGAACTGGGAGAGTGCTTGGTATCAGTAACGGTGACCTGGGAAACTGATCAATATCAGTTACAGGGAACTGGGAGAGTGTTCGATGTCAGAAACAAGGAACTGGGAGATTGTGCGATATAAGTGACAGGGAACTGGGATACTGTTCGATATCAGTAACAGGGAACGGACAGTATTCGATATCAGTAACAGGTATTTGGAGAGTGTTCGATATCAGGAACAGGGAACTGTGAGGGTGTTCGATATCACTAACAGGGAATGGAATCTGTTCTATATCAGTAACAGGCAACTGGGAGAGTGTTCGATATCAGTAACAGGTAACTTGGAGACTGTTCGATATCAGTAACAGGGATCTAAAAGATTGTTCCATATCAGAAACAGGGAACTGGGAGAGAGTTCGATATCAGAAACAGGGAACTGGGAGATTGTGCGATATAAGTGACTGAGAAGTGGGAGAGAGTTTGATATCACCAACAGTGATCTGGAAGTGTGTTTGATATCAGTAACAGGGAACTGGGATACTGTTCGATATCTGTAAGAGGGAACTGGGAAAGTGTTCGACATCAGTAACAGGGAACTGGGAGCTTGATCGATATCAGTAACAGGGAACTGGGAGACTGTTCGAAATCAGTAACAGGGAAATGGGAGAGTGTTCGATATCTGTAAGAGGGAACTGGGAAAGT
The DNA here is from genome assembly GCF_030028105.1 of Mobula birostris. NCBI lineage: Eukaryota > Metazoa > Chordata > Chondrichthyes > Myliobatiformes > Myliobatidae > Mobula > Mobula birostris. The sequence goes on from NW_027275037.1 coordinate 3,559, forward strand.
GTTCGACATCAGTAACAGGGAACTAGGAGCTTGATCGATATCAGTAATAGGGAACTGGGAGACTGTTCGAAATCAGTAACAGAGATCTGGGAAATTGTTTGATAACAGTAAGAGGAAACTGGGAGAGTGTTTGGTATCATTAACAGGGAACGGGGAGACTTTTCGATATCAGTTACAGCGAACTGGGAAAGTGACCAATATCAGTAACAAGGAACGGAGAGTTTTCGATAAAAGGGAAGTGTGGAGTGTTCGATATCAGAAATAGGGAACTGAGAGATTTTTCGATATCAGTAACAGGTAACTGGGAGAGTGTTTGATATCAGTAACAGGGAACTGGCGGACTGTTCGAAATCAGTAACAGGGATCTGGGAAAGTTTTCGATATCAGTAACAGGGAACTGGGAGAGTGTTCGATATCAAAGACAGGAAACTGGGAGACTGTTTGATAACAGTAACAGGGAACGAAGAGTGTTCGATATCAGTAACACGGAACTGGGAGAGTGCTTGGTCTCAGTAACGGTGACCTGGGAAACTGATCAATATCAGTAACAGGGAACTGGGAGAGTGTTCGATGTCAGAAACAAGGAACTGGGTGATTGTGCGATATAAGTGACAGGGAACTGGGATACTGTTCGATATCAGTAACAGGGAACGGACAGTATTCGATATCAGTAACAGGTATTTGGAGAGTGTTCGATATCAGGAACAGGGAACTGTGAGGGTGTTCGATATCACTAACAGGGAATGGAATCTGTTCTATATCAGTAACAGGCAACTGGGAGAGTGTTCGATATCAGTATCAGGGAAATGGGAGATTGTTCTGTAACAGTAACAGGGGAATGGGGGACTGTTCGAAATCAGTGACATGAAACTGGGAGACTGTTTGATACTAGTAACAGGGAACAGAGAGTGTTCGATATCAGTAACAGGTAACTTGCAGACTGTTCGATATCAGTAACAGGGATCTAAAAGATTGTTTGATATCAGAAACAGGGAACTGGGAGAGAGTTCGATATCAGAAACAGGGAACTGGGAGATTGTGCCATATAAGTGACTGAGAACTGGGAGAGAGTTTTCTATCACCAACAGTGATCTGGAAGTGTGTTTGATATCAGTAACAGGGAAGTGGGAGACAGTTCGAAATCAGTAACTGAGATCTGGGAAAGTGTTCGATATCAGTAACAGCGAATTGAGAGAGTGTTCGATATCAGTGACAGGAAACTGGGACACTGTTTGATATCAGTAACAGGGAACGGAGAGAGTTCGATATCAGTAACAGGTAATTTGGAGAGTGTTCGATATCAGCAACAGGGAACTGGAAGATTGATTGATATCAGTAACAGGGAACTGGGAGACTGTTCGAAATCAGTAACAGGGAAATGGGAGACTGTTCGATATCTGTAAGAGGGAACTGGGAAAGTGTTCGACATCAGTAACAGGGAACTAGGAGCTTGATCGATATCAGTAATAGGGAACTGGGAGACTGTTCGAAATCAGTAACAGAGATCTGGGAAAGTGTTTGATAACAGTAAGAGGAAACTGGGAGAGTGTTTGGTATCATTAACAGGGAACGGGGAGACTTTTCGATATCAGTTACAGCGAACTGGGAAAGTGACCAATATCAGTAACAAGGAACGGAGAGTTTTCGATAAAAGGGAACTGTGGAGTATTCGATATCAGAAATAGGGAACTGAGAGATTTTTCGATATCAGTAACAGGGAACTGGGAGAGTGTTTGATATCAGTAACAGGGAACTGGCGGACTGTCCGAAATCAGTAACAGGGATCTGGGAAAGTTTTTGATATCAGTAACAGGGAACTGGGAGAGTGTTGGATATCAAAGACAGGAAACTGGGAGACTGTTTGATAACAGTAACAGGGAACGAAGAGTGTTCGATATCAGTAACACGGAACTGGGAGAGTGCTTGGTATCAGTAACGGTGACCTGGGAAACTGATCAATATCAGTTACAGGGAACTGGGAGAGTGTTCGATGTCAGAAACAAGGAACTGGGAGATTGTGCGATATAAGTGACAGGGAACTGGGATACTGTTTGATATCAGTAACAGGGAACGGACAGTATTCGATATCAGTAACAGGTATTTGGAGAGTGTTCGATATCAGGAACAGGGAACTGTGAGGGTGTTCGATATCACTAACAGGGAATGGAATCTGTTCTATATCAGTAACAGGCAACTGGGAGAGTGTTCGATATCAGTAACAGGTAACTTGGAGACTGTTCGATATCAGTAACAGGGATCTAAAAGATTGTTCCATATCAGAAACAGGGAACTGGGAGAGAGTTCGATATCAGAAACAGGGAACTGGGAGATTGTGCGATATAAGTGACTGAGAAGTGGGAGAGAGTTTGATATCACCAACAGTGATCTGGAAGTGTGTTTGATATCAGTAACAGGGAACTGGGATACTGTTCGATATCTGTAAGAGGGAACTGGGAAAGTGTTCGACATCAGTAACAGGGAACTGGGAGCTTGATCGATATCAGTAACAGGGAACTGGGAGACTGTTCGAAATCAGTAACAGGGAAATGGGAGAGTGTTCGATATCTGTAAGAGGGAACTGGGAAAGTGTTCGACATCAGTAACAGGGAACTAGGAGCTTGATCGATATCAGTAATAGGGAACTGGGAGACTGTTCGAAATCAGTAACAGAGATCTGGGAAATTGTTTGATAACAGTAAGAGGAAACTGGGAGAGTGTTTGGTATCATTAACAGGGAATGGGGAGACTTTTCGATATCAGTTACAGCGAACTGGGAAAGTGACCAATATCAGTAACAAGGAACGGAGAGTTTTCGATAAAAGGGAAGTGTGGAGTGTTCGATATCAGAAATAGGGAACTGAGAGATTTTTCGATATCAGTAACAGGGAACTGGGAGAGTGTTTGATATCAGTAACAGGGAACTGGCGGACTGTTCGAAATCAGTAACAGGGATCTGGGAAAGTTTTCGATATCAGTAACAGGGAACTGGGAGAGTGTTCGATATCAAAGACAGGAAACTGGGAGACTGTTTGATAACAGTAACAGGGAACGAAGAGTGTTCGATATCAGTAACACGGAACTGGGAGAGTGCTTGGTCTCAGTAACGGTGACCTGGGAAACTGATCAATATCAGTAACAGGGAACTGGGAGAGTGTTCGATGTCAGAAACAAGGAACTGGGTGATTGTGCGATATAAGTGACAGGGAACTGGGATACTGTTCGATATCAGTAACAGGGAACGGACAGTATTCGATATCAGTAACAGGTATTTGGAGAGTGTTCGATATCAGGAACAGGGAACTGTGAGGGTGTTCGATATCACTAACAGGGAATGGAATCTGTTCTATATCAGTAACAGGCAACTGGGAGAGTGTTCGATATCAGTATCAGGGAAATGGGAGATTGTTCTGTAACAGTAACAGGGGAATGGGGGACTGTTCGAAATCAGTGACATGAAACTGGGAGACTGTTTGATACTAGTAACAGGGAACAGAGAGTGTTCGATATCAGTAACAGGTAACTTGCAGACTGTTCGATATCAGTAACAGGGATCTAAAAGATTGTTTGATATCAGAAACAGGGAACTGGGAGAGAGTTCGATATCAGAAACAGGGAACTGGGAGATTGTGCCATATAAGTGACTGAGAACTGGGAGAGAGTTTTCTATCACCAACAGTGATCTGGAAGTGTGTTTGATATCAGTAACAGGGAAGTGGGAGACAGTTCGAAATCAGTAACTGAGATCTGGGAAAGTGTTCGATATCAGTAACAGCGAATTGAGAGAGTGTTCGATATCAGTGACAGGAAACTGGGACACTGTTTGATATCAGTAACAGGGAACGGAGAGAGTTCGATATCAGTAACAGGTAATTTGGAGAGTGTTCGATATCAGCAACAGGGAACTGGAAGATTGATTGATATCAGTAACAGGGAACTGGGAGACTGTTCGAAATCAGTAACAGGGAAATGGGAGACTGTTCGATATCTGTAAGAGGGAACTGGGAAAGTGTTCGACATCAGTAACAGGGAACTAGGAGCTTGATCGATATCAGTAATAGGGAACTGGGAGACTTTTCGAAATCAGTAACAGAGATCTGGGAAAGTGTTTGATAACAGTAAGAGGAAACTGGGAGAGTGTTTGGTATCATTAACAGGGAACGGGGAGACTTTTCGATATCAGTTACAGCGAACTGGGAAAGTGACCAATATCAGTAACAAGGAACGGAGAGTTTTCGATAAAAGGGAACTGTGGAGTATTCGATATCAGAAATAGGGAACTGAGAGATTTTTCGATATCAGTAACAGGGAACTGGGAGAGTGTTTGATATCAGTAACAGGGAACTGGCGGACTGTTCGAAATCAGTAACAGGGATCTGGGAAAGTTTTCGATATCAGTAACAGGGAACTGGGAGAGTGTTGGATATCAAAGACAGGAAACTGGGAGACTGTTTGATAACAGTAACAGGGAACGAAGAGTGTTCGATATCAGTAACACGGAACTGGGAGAGTGCTTGGTATCAGTAACGGTGACCTGGGAAACTGATCAATATCAGTAACAGGGAACTGGGAGAGTGTTCGATGTCAGAAACAAGGAACTGGGAGATTGTGCGATATAAGTGACAGGGAACTGGGATACTGTTCGATATCAGTAACAGGGAACGGACAGTATTCGATATCAGTAACAGGTATTTGGAGAGTGTTCGATATCAGGAACAGGAAACTGTGAGGGTGTTCGATATCACTAACAGGGAATGGAATCTGTTGTATATCAGTAACAGGCAACTGGGAGAGTGTTCGATATCAGTAACAGGTAACTTGGAGACTGTTCGATATCAGTAACAGGGATCTAAAAGGTTGTTCCATATCAGAAACAGGGAACTGGGAGAGAGTTCGATATCAGAAACAGGGAACTGGGAGATTGTGCGATATAAGTGACTGAGAAGTGGGAGAGAGTTTGATATCACCAACAGTGATCTGGAAGTGTGTTTGATATCAGTAACAGGGAACTGGGATACTGTTCGATATCTGTAAGAGGGAACTGGGAAAGTGTTCGACATCAGTAACAGGGAACTGGGAGCTTGATCGATATCAGTAACAGGGAACTGGGAGACTGTTCGAAATCAGTAACAGGGAAATGGGAGAGTGTTCGATATCTGTAAGAGGGAACTGGGAAAGTGTTCGACATCAGTAACAGGGAACTAGGAGCTTGATCGATATCAGTAATAGGGAACTGGGAGACTGTTCGAAATCAGTAACAGAGATCTGGGAAATTGTTTGATAACAGTAAGAGGAAACTGGGAGAGTGTTTGGTATCATTAACAGGGAACGGGGAGACTTTTCGATATCAGTTACAGCGAACTGGGAAAGTGACCAATATCAGTAACAAGGAACGGAGAGTTTTCGATAAAAGGGAAGTGTGGAGTGTTCGATATCAGAAATAGGGAACTGAGAGATTTTTCGATATCAGTAACAGGGAACTGGGAGAGTGTTTGATATCAGTAACAGGGAACTGGCGGACTGTTCGAAATCAGTAACAGGGATCTGGGAAAGTTTTCGATATCAGTAACAGGGAACTGGGAGAGTGTTCGATATCAAAGACAGGAAACTGGGAGACTGTTTGATAACAGTAACAGGGAACGAAGAGTGTTCGATATCAGTAACACGGAACTGGGAGAGTGCTTGGTCTCAGTAACGGTGACCTGGGAAACTGATCAATATCAGTAACAGGGAACTGGGAGAGTGTTCGATGTCAGAAACAAGGAACTGGGTGATTGTGCGATATAAGTGACAGGGAACTGGGATACTGTTCGATATCAGTAACAGGGAACGGACAGTATTCGATATCAGTAACAGGTATTTGGAGAGTGTTCGATATCAGGAACAGGGAACTGTGAGGGTGTTCGATATCACTAACAGGGAATGGAATCTGTTCTACATCAGTAACAGGCAACTGGGAGAGTGTTCGATATCAGTATCAGGGAAATGGGAGATTGTTCTGTAACAGTAACAGGGGAATGGGGGACTGTTCGAAATCAGTGACATGAAACTGGGAGACTGTTTGATACTAGTAACAGGGAACAGAGAGTGTTCGATATCAGTAACAGGTAACTTGCAGACTGTTCGATATCAGTAACGGGGATCTAAAAGATTGTTTGATATCAGAAACAGGGAACTGGGAGAGAGTTCGATATCAGAAACAGGGAACTGGGAGATTGTGCCATATAAGTGACTGAGAACTGGGAGAGAGTTTTCTATCACCAACAGTGATCTGGAAGTGTGTTTGATATCAGTAACAGGGAAGTGGGAGACAGTTCAAAATCAGTAACTGAGATCTGGGAAAGTGTTCGATATCAGTAACAGCGAATTGAGAGAGTGTTCGATATCAGTGACAGGAAACTGGGACACTGTTTGATATCAGTAACAGGGAACGGAGAGAGTTCGATATCAGTAACAGGTAATTTGGAGAGTGTTCGATATCAGCAACAGGGAACTGGAAGATTGATTGATATCAGTAACAGGGAACTGGGAGACTGTTCGAAATCAGTAACAGGGAAATGGGAGACTGTTCGATATCTGTAAGAGGGAACTGGGAAAGTGTTCGACATCAGTAACAGGGAACTAGGAGCTTGATCGATATCAGTAACAGGGAACTGGGAGACTGTTCGAAATCAGTAACAGAGATCTGGGAAAGTGTTTGATAACAGTAAGAGGAAACTGGGGGAGTGTTTGGTATCATTAACAGGGAACGGGGAGACTTTTCGATATCAGTTACAGCGAACTGGGAAAGTGACCAATATCAGTAACAGGGAACGGAGAGTTTTCAATAAAAGGGAACTGTGGAGTGTTCGATATCAGAAATAGGGAAATGGGAGATTTTTCGATATCAGTAACAGGCAACTGGGAGAGTGTTCGATATCAGTAACAGGGAAATGGGAGACTGTTCGATAACTGTAAGAGGGAATCAGGAAAGGGTTCGTTGTCAGTAACAGGGAATGGAGAGAGTTCGATATCAGGGAACTGTGAGAGTATTCGATTTCAGTAACAGGAAACTGGGTGAGTGTTCGATATCAGTAACTAAGAACTCGGAGTTTTATCGATATCAATAACGGGGAACTGGGAGGGAGTTCGATATCACTAACAAGGAATGGACTCTGTTCGATATCAGTGACCGTGAACTGGGAGAGTGTTCGATCTCAGTAACAGGGAAATGGGAGACAGTTCGAAATCAGTAACAGAGATCTGGGAAAGTGTTCGATATCAGTAACAGCGAATTGAGAGAGTGTTCGATATTAGTGGCAGGAAACTGGGAGACTGTTTGATATCAGTAACAGGCAACTGGGAGAGTGTTCGATATCAGTAACAGGGAACTGGAAGATTGTTCGATATCAGAAACAGGGAACTGGGAAAGTGTTCGATATCAGTAACAGGGAATTGGGAGAGTGTTCGATATCAGTAACAGGGAACTGGGAGAGTGTTCGATATCAGTAACAGGGAACTGGGAGAGTGTTAGATATCAGTAACGGGGAATTGGGAAAGTGACCAATATCAGTAACAGGGAATGTAGAGTTTTCGATAAAAGGGAACTGTGGAGTGTTCGATATCAGAAATAGGGAACTGGTAGATTTTTCAATATCAGTATCAGGGAACCTGGAGATTGTACGATATCAGTAACAGGGAACTGGGAGAGAGCTCGATATCACTAACAGGGAACAGAGTCTTTTCGATAACAGTAACAGGGAACTGGGAGACTGTTCGATATCAGTAACAGGGAAATGGGAGACTGTTCGATAACTGTAAGAGGTAATCAGGAAAGGATTCATTGTCAGTAACAGGGAACGCAGAGTGTTCGATATCAGGGAACTGGGAACTGGGAGAGAGTTCGATATCGGTAACAGTGAACTAGGAGAGTGTTTCATAACAGTAACAGGGAACTGGGAGACTGTTCGAAATCAGTAACAGAGATCTGGGAAAGTGTTTGATATGAGTAACAGGGAATTGGGAGAGTGTTTGATAACAGTAACAGGAAACTGGGAGAGTGTTCGATATCAGTGACAGGAAACTGGGAGAGTGTTCGATATCAGCAACAGGGAACTGGAAAATTATTCAATATCAGTAACAGGGAACTGGGAGAGTGTTCGATATCACTAACAGGGAACGGAGTCTGTTCGATATCACTAACAGTGAACTAGGAGATTGTTCTATATCACTAACAGGCAACTGGGAGAGTGTTCGATATCAGTAACAGGGAAATGGGAGACTGTTCGATAACTGTAAGAAGGAATCAGGCAAGGATTCGTTGTCAGTAACAGGGAAAGGAGAGTGTTCGATATCAGGGAACTGTGAACTGGGAGAGAGTTCGATATCGGTAACAGTGAACTAGGAGGGTGTTTCATAACAGTAACAGGGAACTGGGAGACTGTTCGAAATCAGTAACAGAGATCTGGGAAAGTGTTTGATATGAGTAACAGGGCATTGGGAGAGTGTTTGATAACAGTAACAGGAAACTGGGAGAGTGTTCGATATCAGTGACAGGAAACTGGGAGACTGCTTGATATCTGTAACAGGGAACGGAGGGTGTTCGATATCAGTAACAGGTAACTTAGAGAGTGTTTGATATCAGTAACAGGGAACTGGAAGATTGTTCAATATCAGTAACGGAATTGGGAGAGAGTTCAATATCACTATCAGGGAACAGAGTCTGTTCGATATCAGTAACAGAACTGGGAGAGTGTTCGATATCTGTAACAGGAAACTGGGTGACTGTTCGAAATCAGTAACAGGAATCTGGGAAAGTGTTCGACATCACTAACAGGGAACTGGGAGTGTGTTCGATGTCACTTACAGGGAATGGAGTCTGTTTGATATCAGTAACAGGGAATTGGGAGATTGTTCGATATCAGTGACAGGAAACTGGGAGACTGTTTGATATCTGTAACAGGGAACGGAGAGTGTTCGATATCAGTCACAGGGAACTGGGAGAGAGTTCGATATCGGTAACAGTGAACTAGGAGAGTGTTTCATAACGGTAACAGGGAACTGGGAGACTGTTCGAAATCAGTAACAGAGATCTGGGAAAGTGTTTGATATGAGTAACAGGGAATTGGGAGAGTGTTTGATAACAGTAACAGGAAACTGGTAGAGTGTTCGATATCAGTGACAGGAAACTGGGAGACTGCTTGATATCTGTAACAGGGAACGGAGAGTGTTCGATATCAGTAACAGGTAACTTGGAGAGAGTTTGACGTCAGTAACAGGGAACTGGAAGAGTGTTCGATATCAGTAGCAGGGAACTGGAAGATTGTTCGATATCTGTAACAGGGAACGGAGTCTGTTCGATATCAGGGAACTGGGAGAATGTTTGATATCAGAAACAGTGAAATGGGAGACTGTTCGATGACATTAACAGGGAACTGGGTGACTGAAATCAGTGACATGAAACTGGGAGAATGTTTGATAATAGTAACAGGGAACGGAGAGTGTTCGATATCAGTAACAGGTAACTAAAAGATTGTTCGATATCAGAAACAGGGAACTGGGAGAGTGTTCGATATCAGAAACAGGGAACTGGGAGATTGTGCGATATAAGTGACTGAGAAATGGGAAAGTGTTCAATATCAGTAACAGGGAATTGGGAAAGTGTTCGATATCAGTGACAGGAAACTGGGAGACTGTTTGATATCTGTAACAGGGAACGGAGAGTGTTCGAATTCAGTCACAGGGAACTGGGAGAGAGTTCGATATCGGTAACAGTGAACTAGGAGAGTGTTTCATAACAGTAACTGGGAACTGGGAGACAGTTCGAAATCAGTAACAGAGATCTGGGAAAGTGTTTGATATGAGTAACAGGGAATTGGGAGACTGTTTGATATCTGTAACGGAATGGAAAGTGTTCGATATCAGTAACAGGTAACTTGGAGAGTGTTTGACATCAGTAACAGGGAACTGGAAGAGTGTTCGATATCAGTAACAGGGAACTGGGAGAGTGCTCGATATCAGTAACAGGGAATTGAGAGACAGTTCAAAATCAGTAACAGAGATCTGGGAAAGTGTTCGATATCAGTAACAGGGAATTGGGAGATTGTTCGATATCAGTAACAGGGAACGGAGTCTGTTCGATATCAGGGAACAGGGAGAAAGTTTGATTTCAGAAACAGGGAAATGGGAGACTGTTCAATAACTGTAAGAAGGAATCAGGCAAGGATTCGTTGTCAGTAACAGGGAAAGGAGAGTGTTCGATATCAGGGAACTGGGAACTGGGAGAGAGTTCGATATCAGTAACAGTGAACTAGGAGGGTGTTTCATAACAGTAACAGGGAACTGGGAGACTGTTCGAAATCAGTAACAGAGATCTGGGAAAGTGTTTGATATGAGTAACAGGGCATTGGGAGAGTGTTTGATAACAGTAACAGGAAACTGGGAGAGTGTTCGATATCAGTGACAGGAAACTGGGAGACTGCTTGATATCTGTAACAGGGAACGGAGAGTGTTCGATATCAGTAACAGGTAACTTGGAGAGTGTTTGACATCAGTAACAGGGAACTGGAAGAGTGTTCGATATCAGTAACAGGGAACTGGGAGATTGTTCGATATCAGTAACAGGGAACGCAGTCTGTTCGATATCAGGGAACTGGGAGAATGTTTGATATCAAAAACAGGGAAATGGGAGACTGTTCGATAACAGTAACAGGAAACTGGGAGAGTGTTCGATATCAGTGACAGGAAACTGGGAAACTGCTTGATATCTGTAACAGGGAACGGAGGGTGTTCGATATCAGTAACAGGTAACTTAGAGAGTGTTTGATATCAGTAACAGGGAACTGGAAGATTGTTCAATATCAGTAACGGAATTGGGAGAGAGTTCAATATCACTATCAGGGAACAGAGTCTGTTCGATATCAGTAACAGAACTGGGAGAGTGTTCGATATCTGTAACAGGAAACTGGGTGACTGTTCGAAAACAGTAACAGGAATCTGGGAAAGTGTTCGACATCACTAACAGGGAACTGGGAGTGTGTTCGATGTCACTTACAGGGAATGGAGTCTGTTTGATATCAGTAACAGGGAATTGGGAGATTGTTCGATATCAGTGACAGGAAACTGGGAGACTGTTTGATATCTGTAACAGGGAACGGAGAGTGTTCGATATCAGTCACAGGGAACTGGGAGAGAGTTCGATATCGGTAACAGTGAACAAGGAGAGTGTTTCATAACAGTAACAGGGAACTGGGAGACTGTTCGAAATCAGTAACAGAGATCTGGGAAAGTGTTTGATATGAGTAACAGGGAATTGGGAGAGTGTTTGATAACAGTAACAGGAAACTGGTAGAGTGTTCGATATCAGTGACAGGAAACTGGGAGACTGCTTGATATCTGTAACAGGGAACGGAGAGTGTTCGATATCAGTAACAGGTAACTTGGAGAGTGTTTGACGTCAGTAACAGGGAACTGGAAGAGTGTTCGATATCAGTAGCAGGGAACTGGAAGATTGTTCGATATCTGTAACAGGGAACGGAGTCTGTTCGATATCAGGGAACTGGGAGAATGTTTGATATCAGAAACAGGGAAATGGGAGACTGTTCGATGACATTAACAGGGAACTGGGTGACTGAAATCAGTGACATGAAACTGGGAGAATGTTTGATAATAGTAACAGGGAACGGAGAGTGTTCGATATCAGTAACAGGTAACTAAAAGATTGTTCGATATCAGAAACAGGGAACTGGGAGAGTGTTCGATATCAGAAACAGGGAACTGGGAGATTGTGCGATATAAGTGACTGAGAAATGGGAAAGTGTTCAATATCAGTAACAGGGAATTGGGAAAGTGTTCGATATCAGTGACAGGAAACTGGGAGACTGTTTGATATCTGTAACAGGGAACGGAGAGTGTTCGAATTCAGTCACAGGGAACTGGGAGAGAGTTCGATATCGGTAACAGTGAACTAGGAGAGTGTTTCATAACAGTAACTGGGAACTGGGAGACTGTTCGAAATCAGTAACAGAGATCTGGGAAAGTGTTTGATATGAGTAACAGGGAATTGGGAGACTGTTTGATATCTGTAACGGAATGGAAAGTGTTTGATATCAGTAACAGGTAACTTGGAGAGTGTTTGACATCAGTAACAGGGAACTGGAAGAGTGTTCGATATCAGTAACAGGGAACTGGGAGAGTGCTCGATATCAGTAACAGGGAATTGAGAGACAGTTCAAAATCAGTAACAGAGATCTGGGAAAGTGTTCGATATCAGTAACAGGGAATTAGGAGATTGTTCGATATCAGTAACAGGGAACGGAGTCTGTTCGATATCAGGGAACTGGGAGAAAGTTTGATTTCAGAAACAGGGAAATGGGAGACTGTTCGATAACTGTAAGAAGGAATCAGGCAAGGATTCGTTGTCAGTAACAGGGAAAGGAGAGTGTTCGATATCAGGGAACTGGGAACTGGGAGAGAGTTCGATATCGGTAACAGTGAACTAGGAGGGTGTTTCATAACAGTAACAGGGAACTGGGAGACTGTTCGAAATCAGTAACAGAGATCTGGGAAAGTGTTTGATATGAGTAACAGGGCATTGGGAGAGTGTTTGATAACAGTAACAGGAAACTGGGAGAGTGTTCGATATCAGTGACAGGAAACTGGGAGACTGCTTGATATCTGTAACAGGGAACGGAGAGTGTTCGATATCAGTAACAGGTAACTTGGAGAGTGTTTGACATCAGTAACAGGGAACTGGAAGAGTGTTCGATATCAGTAACAGGGAATTGGGAAAGTGTTCGATATCAGTGACAGGAAACTGGGAGACTGTTTGATATCTGTAACGGAATGGAAAGTGTTCGATATCTGTAACAGGTAACTTGGAGAGTGTTTGACATCAGCAACAGGGAACTGGAAGAGTGTTCGATATCAGCAACAGGGATCTGGGAGAGTGCTCGATATCAGTAACAGGGAATTGAGAGACAGTTCAAAATCAGTAACAGAGATCTGGGAAAGTGTTCGATATCAGTAATAGGGAATTGGGAGATTGTTCGATATCAGTAACAGGGAACGGAGTCTGTTCGATATCAGGGAACTGGGAGAATGTTTGATATCAAAAACAGGGAAATGGGAGACTGTTCGATAACATTAACAGGGAACTGGGTGACTGTTTGAAATCAGTGACATGAAACTGGGAGAATGTTTGATAATAGTAACAGGGAACGGACAGTGTTCGATATCAGTAACAGGTAACTTGGAGAGTGTTTGATATCAGTAACAGGGAACTAAAAGATCGTTCGATATCAGAAACAGGGAACTAGGAGAGTGTTCGATATCAGAAACAGGGAACTGGGAGATTGTGCGATATAAGTGACTGAGAAATGGGAAAGTGTTCGATATCAGTAACAGGGAATGGAGAGTGTTCGATATCAGTAACAGATAACTTGGAGAGTGTTCGATATCAGTAACATGGAACTGGGAGAGTGTTCGATATCAGTAACAGGGAATTGAGAGACAGTTCGAAATCAGTAACAGAGATCTGGGAAAGTGTTCGATATCAGTAACAGGGAATTGGGAGATTGTTCGATATCAGTGACAGGAAACTGGGAGACTGTTTGATATCTGTAACAGGGAATGGAGAGTGTTCGATATCAGTAACAGATAACTTGGAGAGTGTTCGATATCAGTAACATGGAACTGGAAGATTGTTCGATATCAGTAACAGGGAACTGGGAGAGTGTTCGATATCAGTAACAGGGAATTGAGAGACAGTTCGAAATCAGTAACAGAGATCTGGGAAAGTGTTCGATATCAGTAACAGGGAACTGGGAGATTGTTCGATATCAGTGACAGGAAACTGCGAGACTGTTTGATATCTGTAACGGAACGGAGAGTGTTTGATATCAGTCACAGGGAACTGGGAGACTGTTCGAAATCAGTAACAGCGATCTGGGAAAGTGTTTGATATGAGTAACAGGGAATCGGGAGAGTGTTTGATAACAGTAACAGAAAACTGGGAGAGTGTTCGATATCAGTGACAGGAAACTGGGAGACTGTTTGATATCTGTAACAGGGAATGGAAAGTGTTCGATGTCAGTAACAGGTAACTTGGAGAGTGTTTGACATCAGTAACAGGGAACTGGAAGAGTGTTCGATATCAGTAACAGGGAACTGGGAGAATGTTCGATATCAGTAACGGGGAACGGAGTCTGTTCGATATCAGGGAACTGGGAGAATGTTCGATATCAGTAACGGGGAATGGGGAGATTGTTCTGTATCACTAACAGGCAACTGGGAGAGTGTTCGATATCAGTAACAGGGAAATGGGAGACTGTTCGATAACTGTAAGAGGGAATCAGGAAAGGGTTCGTTGTCAGTAACAGGGAATAGAGAGAGTTCGATATCAGGGAACTGGGAGAGTATTCGTTTTCAGTTACAGGAAACTGGGTGAGTGTTCGATATCAGTAACTAAGAACTCGGAGTTTTATCGATATCAGTAACAGGGAACTGAGTGGGAGTTCGATATCACTAACAAGGAATTGACTCTGTTCGATATCAGTGACCATGAACTAGGAGAGTGTTCGATATCAGTAACAGGGAAATGGGAGACAGTTCGAAATCAGTAACAGAGAGCTGGGGAAGTGTTCGATATCACTAACAGGGAATGGACTGTGTTGTATATCAGTAACAGGCAACTGGGAGAGTGTTCGATATCAGTAACAGGGAAATGGGAGACAGTTCGATAACTGTAAGAAAAAATCAGGAAAGGGTTTGTTGTCAGTAACAGGGAATGGAGAGAGTTCGATATCAGGGAACTGGGAGAGTATTCGATATCAGTAACAGGAAACTGGGTGAGTGTTTGATATCAGTAACAGGGAACTGGGTGTTTGATCGAAATCTATAACAGGGAACTGGGAGAGAGTTCGATATCACAGCAGGGAATGGACTCTGTTCGACATCAGTAACTGGGAACTGGGAGAGTGTTCGATATCAGTAACAGGGAAATGGGAGACTGTTCGATATCTGTAAGAGGGAACTGGGAAAGTGTTCGACATCAGAAACAGGGATCTGGGAGCTTGATAGATATCAGTAACAGGGAACTGGGAGACTGTTCGAAATCAGTAACAGAGATCTGGGAAAGTGTTCAATATCAGTAACAGCGAACTAGAAGTGTGTTCGATATCAGTGACAGGAAACTGGGGGACTGTTTAATATCAGTAACAGGGAACGGAGAGTTTTCGATGTCACTAACAGGGAAATGTGAGAGTTTTTGATAAGAGTAACAGGGAATTGGGAGAGTGATAACAGTAACAGGAAACTGGGAGAGTGTTTGGTATCATTAACAGGGAACGGGAAGTCTGTTCGATATCAGTAACAGTGAACTGTGAGAGTGTTCGATATCAGAAACAGGGAACTGGGAGATTGTGCGATATAAGAGACAGGGAACTGGAGCATTGTTCGATATCAGTAATAGGGAACGGAGAGTGTTCGATATCAGTAACAGGGAACTGGGAGAGTATTTCATATGAGTAATAGGGAACTGGGAGAGTGTTTGATATCATTAACAGGGAACTGAAAGATTATTCAATATCAGTAACAGGAAGTTGGGAGAGTGTTCAATGTCACTAAATGGGAACGGAGTCTGTTGGATATCAGAAAAAGGGAACTGCGAGAGTGTTGGATATCTGTAACAGGGAACGGAGAGTCGTCGATATCAGGGAACAGGGAGAGTGTTGGATATCAGTAACAGGGAACTGGGAGAGTGTTCGATATCACTAACAGGAAACCGAGTCTTTTCGATAACAGTAACAAGGAACTGGGAGATTGATCGATATCATTCACGGGGAACTGGGAGAGAGTTTGATATCAGTAACAATGAACTGGGAGAGTGTTTCATAACAGTAAGAGGGAACTGGGAGACTGTTCAAAATCAGTAACGGAGATCTGGGGAAGTGTTCAATATCAGTAACACTGAACTAGTAGTGTGTTCGATATCAGTGATAGGAAACTGGGGGACTGTTTGATATCAGTAACAGGGAACGGAGAGTGTTCGATATCAGTAACAGGTAACTTGGAGAGTGTTTGATATCAGCAACAGGGAACTGGAAGGTTTTTTGATATCAGGAACAGGGAACTGGGAGAGTATTCCGTATCACTAACGGGGAATGGAGTCAGTTCGATATCCGTAACAGGGAACTGTGAGAGCGTTTGATATGAGTAACAGGGAATTGGGAGAGTGTTTGATAACAGTAACAGGAAACTGGGAGAGGGTTTGGTATCATTAACAGGGAATGGGGAGACTGTTCGATATCAGTAACAGGGATCTGGGAGAGTGTTCGATATCAGAAACAGAGAACTGGGAGATTGTGCGATATAAGTGACAGGGAACTGGGATACTGTTCGATATCAGTAACAGGGAACGGAGAGTGTTCGATATCCGTGACAGGAAACTGGGAGACAGTATGATATCAGTAACAGGGAACGGAGAGTGTTCGATATCAGTAACAGGTATCCTGGAGAGGGTTTGATATCAGTAACAGGGAACTGTGAGGGTGTTCGATATCACTAACAGGGAATGGATTCTGTTCTAGATCAGTAACAGGCAACTGGGAGAGTGCTTGATATCAGTAACAGGGAAATGGGAGACACTTCGATAACAGTAACAGAGATCTGGGAAAGTGTTCAATATCAGTAATAGGGAATGGACTCTGTTCGATATCAGTAACAGGAAACTGGTATAGTGTTCGATATCAGCAACAGGGAAATGGGAGACTATTGGATATCTGTAAGAGGGAACTGGGAAAGTGTTCGACATCAGTAACAGAGAACTGGGAGCTTGATCGATATAAGTCACAGGGAAGTAGAAGTGTGTTCGATATCTGTGATAGGAAACGGGGGACTGTTTGATATCAGTAACAGGGAATGGAGAGTGTTCGATATCAGTCACAGGGAACTGGGAGAGAGTTCGATACCAGTAACAGGGAACTGGGAGACTGTTCGAAATCAGTAACAGAGATCTGGGAAAGTGTTTGATATGAGTAACAGGGAATTGGGAGAGTGTTTGATAACAGTAACAGGAAACTGGGAGAGTGTTCGATATCAGTGACAGGAAACTGGGAGACTCTTTGATATCTGTAACGGAATGGAAAGTGTTCGATATCAGTAACAGGTAACTTGGAGAGTGTTTGACATCAGTAACAGGGAACTGGAAGAGTGTTCGATATCAGTAACAGGGAACTGGGAGAGTGCTCGATATCAGTAACAGGTATCTTGGAGAGGGTTTGATATCAGTAACAGGGAACTGTGAGGGTGTTCGATATCACTAACAGGGAATGGATTTTGTTCGAGATCAGTAACAGGCAACTGGGAGAGTGCTTGATATCAGTAACAGGGAAATGGGAGACACTTCGATAACAGTAACAGAGATCTGGGAAAGTGTTCAATATCAATAATAGGGAATGGACTCTGTTCGATATCAGTAACAGGAAACTGGTATAGTGTTCGATATCAGCAACAGGGAAATGGGAGACTATTGGATATCTGTAAGAGGGAACTGGGAAAGTGTTCGACATCAGTAACAGAGAACTGGGAGCTTGATCGATATAAGTCACAGGGAAGTAGAAGGATGTTCGATATCTGTGATAGGAAACGGGGGACTGTTTGATATCAGTAACAGGGAATGGAGAGTGTTCGATATCAGTCACAGGGAACTGGGAGAGAGTTCGATACCAGTAATAGGGAACTGGGAGACTGTTCGAAATCAGTAACAGAGATCTGGGAAAGTGTTTGATATGAGTAACAGGAAATTGGGAGAGTGTTTGATAACAGTTACAGTAAACTGTGAGAGTGTTCGATATCAGTGACAGGGAAATGGGAGACAGTTCGAAATCAGTAACAGAGAGCTGGGGAAGTGTTCGATATCACTAACAGGGAATGGACTGTGTTGTATATCAGTAACAGGCAACTGGGAGAGTGTTCGATATCAGTAACAGGGAAATGGGAGACAGTTCGATAACTGTAAGAAAAAATCAGGAAAGGGTTTGTTGTCAGTAACAGGGAATGGAGAGAGTTCGATATCAGGGAACTGGGAGAGTATTCGATATCAGTAACAGGAAACTGGGTGAGTGTTTGATATCAGTAACAGGGAACTGGGTGTTTGATCGAAATCTATAACAGAGAACTGGGAGAGAGTTCGATATCACAGCAGGGAATGGACTCTGTTCGACATCAGTAACTGGGAACTGGGAGAGTGTTCGATATCAGTAACAGGGAAATGGGAGTCTGTTCGATATCTGTAAGAGGGAACTGGGAAAGTGTTCGACATCAGAAACAGGGATCTGGGAGCTTGATAGATATCAGTAACAGGGAACTGGGAGACTGTTCGAAATCAGTAACAGAGATCTGGGAAAGTGTTCAATATCAGTAACAGCGAACTAGAAGTGTGTTCGATATCAGTGACAGGAAACTGGGGGACTGTTTAATATCAGTAACAGGGAACGGAGAGTTTTCGATGTCACTAACAGGGAAATGTGAGAGTTTTTGATAAGAGTAACAGGGAATTGGGAGAGTGATAACAGTAACAGGAAACTGGGAGAGTGTTTGGTATCATTAACAGGGAACGGGAAGTCTGTTCGATATCAGTAACAGTGAACTGTGAGAGTGTTCGATATCAGAAACAGGGAACTGGGAGATTGTGCGATATAAGAGACAGGGAACTGGAGCATTGTTCGATATCAGTAATAGGGAACGGAGAGTGTTCGATATCAGTAACAGGGAACTGGGAGAGTATTTCATATGAGTAATAGGGAACTGGGAGAGTGTTTGATATCATTAACAGGGAACTGAAAGATTATTCAATATCAGTAACAGGAAGTTGGGAGAGTGTTCAATGTCACTAAATGGGAACGGAGTCTGTTGGATATCAGAAAAAGGGAACTGCGAGAGTGTTGGATATCTGTAACAGGGAACGGAGAGTCGTCGATATCAGGGAACAGGGAGAGTGTTGGATATCAGTAACAGGGAACTGGGAGAGTGTTCGATATCACTAACAGGAAACCGAGTCTTTTCGATAACAGTAACAAGGAACTGGGAGATTGATCGATATCATTCACGGGGAACTGGGAGAGAGTTCGATATCAGTAACAATGAACTGGGAGAGTGTTTCATAACAGTAAGAGGGAACTGGGAGACTGTTCAAAATCAGTAACGGAGATCTGGGGAAGTGTTCAATATCAGTAACACTGAACTAGTAGTGTGTTCGATATCAGTGATAGGAAACTGGGGGACTGTTTGATATCAGTAACAGGGAACGGAGAGTGTTCGATATCAGTAACAGGTAACTTGGAGAGTGTTTGATATCAGCAACAGGGAACTGGAAGGTTTTTTGATATCAGGAACAGGGAACTGGGAGAGTATTCCATATCACTAACGGGGAATGGAGTCAGTTCGATATCCGTAACAGGGAACTGTGAGAGCGTTTGATATGAGTAACAGGGAATTGGGAGAGTGTTTGATAACAGTAACAGGAAACTGGGAGAGGGTTTGGTATCATTAACAGGGAATGGGGAGACTGTTCGATATCAGTAACAGGGATCTGGGAGAGTGTTCGATATCAGAAACAGAGAACTGGGAGATTGTGCGATATAAGTGACAGGGAACTGGAATACTGTTCGATATCAGTAACAGGGAACGGAGAGTGTTCGATATCCGTGACAGGAAACTGGGAGACAGTATGATATCAGTAACAGGGAACGGAGAGTGTTCGATATCAGTAACAGGTATCCTGGAGAGGGTTTGATATCAGTAACAGGGAACTGTGAGGGTGTTCGATATCACTAACAGGGAATGGATTCTGTTCTAGATCAGTAACAGGCAACTGGGAGAGTGCTTGATATCAGTAACAGGGAAATGGGAGACACTTCGATAACAGTAACAGAGATCTGGGAAAGTGTTCAATATCAGTAATAGGGAATGGACTCTGTTCGATATCAGTAACAGGAAACTGGTATAGTGTTCGATATCAGCAACAGGGAAATGGGAGACTATTGGATATCTGTAAGAGGGAACTGGGAAAGTGTTCGACATCAGTAACAGAGAACTGGGAGCTTGATCGATATAAGTCACAGGGAAGTAGAAGTGTGTTCGATATCTGTGATAGGAAACGGGGGACTGTTTGATATCAGTAACAGGGAATGGAGAGTGTTCGATATCAGTCACAGGGAACTGGGAGAGAGTTCGATACCAGTAACAGGGAACTGGGAGACTGTTCGAAATCAGTAACAGAGATCTGGGAAAGTGTTTGATATGAGTAACAGGGAATTGGGAGAGTGTTTGATAACAGTAACAGGAAACTGGGAGAGTGTTCGATATCAGTGACAGGAAACTGGGAGACTCTTTGATATCTGTAACGGAATGGAAAGTGTTCGATATCAGTAACAGGTAACTTGGAGAGTGTTTGACATCAGTAACAGGGAACTGGAAGAGTGTTCGATATCAGTAACAGGGAACTGGGAGAGTGCTCGATATCAGTAACAGGTATCTTGGAGAGGGTTTGATATCAGTAACAGGGAACTGTGAGGGTGTTCGATATCACTAACAGGGAATGGATTTTGTTCGAGATCAGTAACAGGCAACTGGGAGAGTGCTTGATATCAGTAACAGGGAAATGGGAGACACTTCGATAACAGTAACAGAGATCTGGGAAAGTGTTCAATATCAATAATAGGGAATGGACTCTGTTCGATATCAGTAACAGGAAACTGGTATAGTGTTCGATATCAGCAACAGGGAAATGGGAGACTATTGGATATCTGTAAGAGGGAACTGGGAAAGTGTTCGACATCAGTAACAGAGAACTGGGAGCTTGATCGATATAAGTCACAGGGAAGTAGAAGGATGTTCGATATCTGTGATAGGAAACGGGGGACTGTTTGATATCAGTAACAGGGAATGGAGAGTGTTCGATATCAGTCACAGGGAACTGGGAGAGAGTTCGATACCAGTAACAGGGAACTGGGAGACTGTTCGAAATCAGTAACAGAGATCTGGGAAAGTGTTTGATATGAGTAACAGGAAATTGGGAGAGTGTTTGATAACAGTTACAGTAAACTGGGAGAGTGTTCGATATCAGTGACAGGAAACTGGGAGACTGTTTGATATCTGTAACAGGGAACGGAAAGTGTTCGATATCAGTAACTGGTAATTTGGAGAGTGTTCGATATCAGTAACAGGGAACGGAGTCTGTTCGATATCAGGGAACTGGGAGAATGTTTGATATCAGAAACAGAGAACTGGGAGATTCTTCTATATCACTAACAGGCAACTGGGAGAGTGTTCGATATCAGTAACAGGGAAATGGGAGGCTGTTCGATAACTGTAAGAGGGAATCAGGAAAGGATTCGTTGTCGGTAACAGGGAATGGAGAGAGTTCGATATCAGGGAACTGGGAGAGTATTCCATTTCAGTAACAGGAAACTGGGTGAGTGTTCGATATCAGTAACTAAGAACTCGGAGTTTTATCGATATCAGTAACAAGGAACTGGGAGACAGTTCGAAATCAGTAACAGAGAGCTGGGAAGGTGTTCGATATCACTAACAGGGAATGGACTGTGTTGTATATCAGTAACAGGCAACTGGGAGAGTGTACGATATCAGTAACAGGGA
The DNA here is from genome assembly GCF_030028105.1 of Mobula birostris. Taxonomy (NCBI): domain Eukaryota; kingdom Metazoa; phylum Chordata; class Chondrichthyes; order Myliobatiformes; family Myliobatidae; genus Mobula; species Mobula birostris. The sequence continues at coordinate 25,192 of NW_027275037.1, forward strand.
AATGGGAGACTGTTCGATATCTGTAAGAGAAAACTGGGAAAGTGTTCGACATCAGTATCAGGGAACTGGGAGCTTGATCGATATCAGTAACAGGGAACTGGGAGACTCTTCGAAATCAGTAACAGAGATCTGGGAAGGTGTTTGATAACAGTAAGAGGAAACTGGGAGAGTGTTTGGTATCATTAACAGGGAATGGGGAGACTTTTCGATATCAGTTACAGCGAATTGCGAAACTGACCAATATCAGTAACAGGGAACGGAGAGTTTTCGATAAAAGGGAGCTGTCGAGTGCTCGATATCAGAAATAGGGAACTGGGAGATTTATCGATATCAGTAACAGGGAACTGGGAGATTGTATGATATCAGTAACAGGGAACTGGGAGAGAGCTCGATATCACTAACAGGGAACGGTGTCTTTTCGATAACAGTAACAGGGAACTGGGAGATTTTGCGATATAAGTAATAGGGAACTGGGAGAGTGTTCGATATCACTAACAGGGAACTGGGAGAGTGTTTGATATCAGTAACAGGGAACTGGGAGACTGTTCGAAATTAGTAACAGAGATCTGGGAAAGTGTTTGATATGAGTAACAGGGAATTGGGAGAGTGTTTGATAACAGTAACAGGAAACTGGGAGAGTGTTCCATATCAGTGACAGGAAACTGGGAGACTGTTTGATATCTGTAACAGGGAACGGAAAGAGTTCGATATAAGTAACAGGTAACTTGGAGAGGGTTTGACATCAGTAAAAGGGAACTGGAAGAGTGTTCGATATCAGTGACAGGAAACTGGGCGAGAGTTCGATATCGGTAACAGTGAACTAGGAGAGTGTTTCATAACAGTAACAGGGAACTGGGAGACTGTTCGAAATCAGTAACAGAGATCTGGGAAAGTGCTTGGAATGAGTAACAGGGAACTGGGAGAGTGTTTGATAACAGTAACAGGAAACTGGGGGAGTGTTCGATATCAGTGACAGGAAACTGGGAGACTGTTTGATATCTGTAACAGGGAATGGAAAGTGTTCGATATCAGTAACAGGTAACTTGGAGAGTGTTTGACATCAGTAACAGGGAACTGGAAGAGTGTTCGATATCAGTAACAGGGAACTGGGAGAGTGTTCGATATCAGTAACAGGAAACGGAGTCTGTTCGATATCAGGGAACTGGGAGAATGTTTGATATCAGAAACAGGGAACTGGGAGATTGTTCTATATCACTAACAGGCAACTGGGAGAGTGTTCGATATCAGTAACAGGGAAATGGGAGACTGTTTGATAACTGTAAGAGGGAATCAGGAAAGTGTTCGTTGTCAGTAACAGGGAATAGAGAGAGTTCGATATCAGGGAACTGGGAGAGTATTCGATTTCAGTAACAGGAAACTGGGTGAGTGTTCGATATCAGTAACTAAGAACTCGGATTTTTATCGATATCAGTAACAGGGAACTGAGTGGGAGTTCGATATCACTAATAAGGAATGGACTCTGTTTGATATCAGTGACCGTGAACTAGGAGAGTGTTCGATATCAGTAACAGGGAAATGGGAGACAGTTCGAAATCAGTAACAGAGAGCTGGGGAAGTGTTCGATATCACTAACAGGGAATGGACTGTGTTGTATATCAGTAACAGGCAACTGGGAGAGTGTACAATATCAATAACAGGGAAATGGGAAACTGTTCGATAACTGTAAGAGGGAATCAGGAAAGGGTTCATTGTCAGTAACAGGGAATGGAGAGAGTTCGATATCAGGGAACTGGGAGAGTATTCGATATCAGTAACAGGAAACTGGGTGAGTGTTTGATATCGGTAACAGGGAACTGTGTGCTTGATCGATATCAGTAACAGGGAACTGGGAGAGAGTTCGATATCACAGCAGGGAATGGACTCTGTTCGACATCAGTAACCGGGAACTGGGAGAGTGTTCGATATCAGTAACAGGGAAATGGGAGACTGTTCGATATCTGTAAGAGGGAACTGGGAAAGTGTTCGACATCAGTATCAGGGAACTGGGAGCTTGATCGATATCAGTAACAGGGAACTGGGAGACTCTTCGAAATCAGTAACAGAGATCTGGGAAGGTGTTTGATAACAGTAAGAGTAAACTGGGAGAGTGTTTGGTATCATTAACAGGGAATGGGGAGACTTTTCGATATCAGTTACAGCGAACTGGGAAAGTGACCATTATCAGTAACAGGGAACGAAGAGTTTTCGATAAAAGGGAACTGTGGAGTGTTCCATATCAGAAATAGGGAACTGGGAGATTTTTCGATATCAGCAACAGGGAATTGGGAGAGAGCTCGATATCACTAACAGGGAACGGTGTCTTTTCGATAACAGTAACAGGGAACTGGGAGATTGTGCGATTTAAGTGATAGGGAACTGGCAGAGTGTTCGATATCACTAACAGGGAACTGGGAGAGTGTTTGATATCAGTAACAGGGAACTGGCAGACTGTTCGAAATCAGTAACAGGGATCTGGGAAAGTTTTCGATATGAGTAACGGAGAACTGGGAGAGTGTTTGATATCAATGACAGGAAACTGGGAGACTGTTTGATAACAGTAACAGGGAACGAAGAGTGTTCGATATCAGTAACACGGAACTGGGAGAGTGCTTGGTATCAGTAACGGTGACCTGGGAAACTGATCAATATCAGTAACAGGGAACTGGGAGAGTGTTCGATGTCAGAAACAAGGAACTGGGAGATTGTGCTATATATGTGACAGGGAACTGGGATACTGTTCGATATCACTAACAGGGAACGGTGTCTTTTCGATAACAGTAACAGGGAACTGGGAGATTGTGCGATTTAAGTGATAGGGAACTGGCAGAGTGTTCGATATCACTAACAGGGAACTGGGAGAGTGTTCGATACCAGTAACAGGGAACTGGGAGACTGTTCGAAATCAGTAACAGAGATCTGGGAAAGTGTTTGATATGAGTAACAGGAAATTGGGAGAGTGTTTGATAACAGTTACAGTAAACTGGGAGAGTGTTCGATATCAGTGACAGGAAACTGGGAGACTGTTTGATATCTGTAACAGGGAACGGAAAGTGTTCGATATCAGTAACTGGTAATTTGGAGAGTGTTCGATATCAGTAACAGGGAACGGAGTCTGTTCGATATCAGGGAACTGGGAGAATGTTTGATATCAGAAACAGAGAACTGGGAGATTCTTCTATATCACTAACAGGCAACTGGGAGAGTGTTCGATATCAGTAACAGGGAAATGGGAGGCTGTTCGATAACTGTAAGAGGGAATCAGGAAAGGATTCGTTGTCGGTAACAGGGAATGGAGAGAGTTCGATATCAGGGAACTGGGAGAGTATTCCATTTCAGTAACAGGAAACTGGGTGAGTGTTCGATATCAGTAACTAAGAACTCGGAGTTTTATCGATATCAGTAACAAGGAACTGGGAGACAGTTCGAAATCAGTAACAGAGAGCTGGGAAGGTGTTCGATATCACTAACAGGGAATGGACTGTGTTGTATATCAGTAACAGGCAACTGGGAGAGTGTACGATATCAGTAACAGGGAAATGGGAGACTGTTCGATATCTGTAAGAGAAAACTGGGAAAGTGTTCGACATCAGTATCAGGGAACTGGGAGCTTGATCGATATCAGTAACAGGGAACTGGGAGACTCTTCGAAATCAGTAACAGAGATCTGGGAAGGTGTTTGATAACAGTAAGAGGAAACTGGGAGAGTGTTTGGTATCATTAACAGGGAATGGGGAGACTTTTCGATATCAGTTACAGCGAATTGCGAAACTGACCAATATCAGTAACAGGGAACGGAGAGTTTTCGATAAAAGGGAGCTGTCGAGTGCTCGATATCAGAAATAGGGAACTGGGAGATTTATCGATATCAGTAACAGGGAACTGGGAGATTGTATGATATCAGTAACAGGGAACTGGGAGAGAGCTCGATATCACTAACAGGGAACGGTGTCTTTTCGATAACAGTAACAGGGAACTGGGAGATTTTGCGATATAAGTAATAGGGAACTGGGAGAGTGTTCGATATCACTAACAGGGAACTGGGAGAGTGTTTGATATCAGTAACAGGGAACTGGGAGACTGTTCGAAATTAGTAACAGAGATCTGGGAAAGTGTTTGATATGAGTAACAGGGAATTGGGAGAGTGTTTGATAACAGTAACAGGAAACTGGGAGAGTGTTCCATATCAGTGACAGGAAACTGGGAGACTGTTTGATATCTGTAACAGGGAACGGAAAGAGTTCGATATAAGTAACAGGTAACTTGGAGAGGGTTTGACATCAGTAAAAGGGAACTGGAAGAGTGTTCGATATCAGTGACAGGAAACTGGGCGAGAGTTCGATATCGGTAACAGTGAACTAGGAGAGTGTTTCATAACAGTAACAGGGAACTGGGAGACTGTTCGAAATCAGTAACAGAGATCTGGGAAAGTGCTTGGAATGAGTAACAGGGAACTGGGAGAGTGTTTGATAACAGTAACAGGAAACTGGGGGAGTGTTCGATATCAGTGACAGGAAACTGGGAGACTGTTTGATATCTGTAACAGGGAATGGAAAGTGTTCGATATCAGTAACAGGTAACTTGGAGAGTGTTTGACATCAGTAACAGGGAACTGGAAGAGTGTTCGATATCAGTAACAGGGAACTGGGAGAGTGTTCGATATCAGTAACAGGAAACGGAGTCTGTTCGATATCAGGGAACTGGGAGAATGTTTGATATCAGAAACAGGGAACTGGGAGATTGTTCTATATCACTAACAGGCAACTGGGAGAGTGTTCGATATCAGTAACAGGGAAATGGGAGACTGTTTGATAACTGTAAGAGGGAATCAGGAAAGTGTTCGTTGTCAGTAACAGGGAATAGAGAGAGTTCGATATCAGGGAACTGGGAGAGTATTCGATTTCAGTAACAGGAAACTGGGTGAGTGTTCGATATCAGTAACTAAGAACTCGGATTTTTATCGATATCAGTAACAGGGAACTGAGTGGGAGTTCGATATCACTAATAAGGAATGGACTCTGTTTGATATCAGTGACCGTGAACTAGGAGAGTGTTCGATATCAGTAACAGGGAAATGGGAGACAGTTCGAAATCAGTAACAGAGAGCTGGGGAAGTGTTCGATATCACTAACAGGGAATGGACTGTGTTGTATATCAGTAACAGGCAACTGGGAGAGTGTACAATATCAATAACAGGGAAATGGGAAACTGTTCGATAACTGTAAGAGGGAATCAGGAAAGGGTTCATTGTCAGTAACAGGGAATGGAGAGAGTTCGATATCAGGGAACTGGGAGAGTATTCGATATCAGTAACAGGAAACTGGGTGAGTGTTTGATATCGGTAACAGGGAACTGTGTGCTTGATCGATATCAGTAACAGGGAACTGGGAGAGAGTTCGATATCACAGCAGGGAATGGACTCTGTTCGACATCAGTAACCGGGAACTGGGAGAGTGTTCGATATCAGTAACAGGGAAATGGGAGACTGTTCGATATCTGTAAGAGGGAACTGGGAAAGTGTTCGACATCAGTATCAGGGAACTGGGAGCTTGATCGATATCAGTAACAGGGAACTGGGAGACTCTTCGAAATCAGTAACAGAGATCTGGGAAGGTGTTTGATAACAGTAAGAGTAAACTGGGAGAGTGTTTGGTATCATTAACAGGGAATGGGGAGACTTTTCGATATCAGTTACAGCGAACTGGGAAAGTGACCATTATCAGTAACAGGGAACGAAGAGTTTTCGATAAAAGGGAACTGTGGAGTGTTCCATATCAGAAATAGGGAACTGGGAGATTTTTCGATATCAGCAACAGGGAATTGGGAGAGAGCTCGATATCACTAACAGGGAACGGTGTCTTTTCGATAACAGTAACAGGGAACTGGGAGATTGTGCGATTTAAGTGATAGGGAACTGGCAGAGTGTTCGATATCACTAACAGGGAACTGGGAGAGTGTTTGATATCAGTAACAGGGAACTGGCAGACTGTTCGAAATCAGTAACAGGGATCTGGGAAAGTTTTCGATATGAGTAACGGAGAACTGGGAGAGTGTTTGATATCAATGACAGGAAACTGGGAGACTGTTTGATAACAGTAACAGGGAACGAAGAGTGTTCGATATCAGTAACACGGAACTGGGAGAGTGCTTGGTATCAGTAACGGTGACCTGGGAAACTGATCAATATCAGTAACAGGGAACTGGGAGAGTGTTCGATGTCAGAAACAAGGAACTGGGAGATTGTGCTATATATGTGACAGGGAACTGGGATACTGTTCGATATCACTAACAGGGAACGGTGTCTTTTCGATAACAGTAACAGGGAACTGGGAGATTGTGCGATTTAAGTGATAGGGAACTGGCAGAGTGTTCGATATCACTAACAGGGAACTGGGAGAGTGTTTGATATCAGTAACAGGGAACTGGCAGACTGTTCGAAATCAGTAACAGGGATCTGGGAAAGTTTTCGATATGAGTAACAGAAAGCTGGGTGAGTGTTTGATATCAATGACAGGAAACTGGGAGACTGTTTGATACAGTAACAGGGAACGAAGAGTGTTCGATATCAGTAACACGGAACTGGGAGAGTGCTTGGTATCAGTAACGGTGACCTGGGAAACTGATCAATATCAGTAACAGGGAACTGGGAGAGTGTTCGATGTCAGAAACAAGGAACTGGGAGATTGTGCGATATAAGTGACAGGGAACTGGGATACTGTTCGATATCAGTATCAGGGAATGGAGAGTATTCGATATCAGTAACAGGTATTTGGAGAGTGTTCGATATCAGGAACAGGGAACTGCGAGGGTATTCGATATCACTAACAGGGAATGGAATCTGTTCTATATCAGTAACAGGCAACTGGGAGAGTGTTCGATATCAGAAACAGGGAACTGGGAGAGTGTTCGATATCAGAAACAGGGAACTGGGAGATTGCGCAATATAAGTGACTGAGAACTGGGTAAATGTTCGATATCAGTAACAGGGAATTAGTAGAGTGTTCGATATCAGTGACAGGAAACTGGGAGACTGATATCTTTAACAGGGAACAGAGGGTGTTCGATATCAGTAACGGATAACCTGGAGAGTGTGCGATATCAGTAACGGATAACCTGGAGAGTGTGCGATATCAGTAACAGGGAACTGGAAGATTATTCGATATCAGTAACAGGGAACTGGGAGAGTGTTCGATATCAGTAACAGGAAACGGAGATGTTCGATATCAGGGAACTGGGAGAATGTTTGATATCAGAAACAGGGAACTGGGAGATTATTCTATATCACTAACAGGCAACTGGGAGAGTGTTCGATATCAGTAACAGGGAAATGGGAGACTGTTCGATAACTGTAAGAGGGAATCAGGAAAGGGTTCGTTGTCAGTAACAGGGAATAGAGAGAGTTCGATATCAGGGAACTGGGAGAGTATTCGATTTCAGTAACAGGAAACTGGGTGAGTGTTCGATATCAGTAACTAAGAACTCGGATTTTTATCGATATCAGTAACAGGGAACTGAGTGGGAGTTCGATATCACTAATAAGGAATGGACTCTGTTTGATATCAGTGACCGTGAACTAGGAGAGTGTTCGATATCAGTAACAGGGAAATGGGAGACAGTTCGAAATCAGTAACAGAGAGCTGGGGAAGTGTTCGATATCACTAACAGGGAATGGACTGTGTTGTATATCAGTAACAGGCAACTGGGAGAGTGTACGATATCAATTACAGGGAAATGGGAAACTGTTCGATAACTGTAAGAGGGAATCAGGAAAGGGTTCATTGTCAGTAACAGGGAATGGAGAGAGTTCGATATCAGGGAACTGGGAGAGTATTCGATATCAGTAACAGGAAACTGGGTGAGTGTTTGATATCGGTAACAGGGAACTGTGTGCTTGATCGATATCAGTAACAGGGAACTGGGAGAGAGTTCGATATCACAGCAGGGAATGGACTCTGTTCGACATCAGTAACCGGGAACTGGGAGAGTGTTCGATATCAGTAACAGGGAAATGGGAGACTGTTCGATATCTGTAAGAGGGAACTGGGAAAGTGTTCGACATCTGTATCAGGGGACTGGGAGCTTGATCGATATCAGTAACAGGGAACTGGAAGACTGTTCGAAATCAGTAACAGAGATCTGGGATGTGTTTGATAACAGTAAGAGGAAACTGGGAGAGTGTTTGGTATCATTAACAGGGAATGGGGAGACTTTTCGATATCAGTTACAGCGAACTGGGAAAGTGACCAATATCAGTAACAGGAAACGAAGAGTTTTCGATAAAAGGGAACTGTGGAGTGTTCCATATCAGAAATAGGGATCTGGGAGATTTTTCGATATCAGTAACAGGGAATTGGGAGAGAGCTCGATATCACTAACAGGGAACGGTGTCTTTTCGATAACAGTAACAGGGAACTGGGAGATTGTGCGATTTAAGTGATAGGGAACTGGCAGAGTGTTCGATATCACTAACAGGGAACTGGGAGAGTGTTTGATATCAGTAACAGGGATCTGGCAGACTGTTCGAAATCAGTAACAGGGATCTGGGAAAGTTTTCGATATGAGTAACAGAGAACTGGGAGAGTGTTTGATATCAATGACAGGAAACTGGGAGACTGTTTGATAACAGTAACAGGGAACGAAGAGTGTTCGATATCAGTAACACGGAACTGGGAGAGTGCTTGGTATCAGTAACGGTGACCTGGGAAACTGATCAATATCAGTAACAGGGAACTGGGAGAGTGTTCGATGTCAGAAACAAGGAACTGGGAGATTGTGCGATATAAGTGACAGGGAACTGGGATACTGTTCGATATCAGTAACAGGGAATGGAGAGTATTCGATATCAGTAACAGGTATTTGGAGAGTGTTCGATATCAGGAACAGGGAACTGCGAGGGTATTCGATATCACTAACAGGGAATGGAATCTGTTCTATATCAGTAACAGGCAACTGGGAGAGTGTTCGATATCAGTAACAGGGAAATGGGAGACTGTTCGATAACAGTAACAGGAAACTGGGAGAGTGTTCGACATCATTGACAGGAAACTGGGAGACTGCTTGATATCTGTAACAGGGAACGGAGAGTGTTTGATATCTGTAACAGGTAACTTGGGGAGTGTTTGATATCAGTAACAGGGAACTGGAAGATTGTTCGATATCAGAAACAGGGAACTGGGAGAGTGTTCGATATCAGAAACAGGGAACTGGGAGATTGCGCAATATAAGTGACTGAGAACTGGGTAAATGTTCGATATCAGTAACAGGGAATTAGTAGAGTGTTCGATATCAGTGACAGGAAACTGGGAGACTGATATCTTTAACAGGGAACAGAGGGTGTTCGATATCAGTAACGGATAACCTGGAGAGTGTGCGATATCAGTAACAGGGAACTGGAAGATTGTTCGATATCAGTAACAGGGAGCTGGAAGAGTGTTCGATATCAGTAACAGGGAACTGGGAGAGTGTTCGATATCAGTAACAGGAAACGGAGTCTGTTCGATATCAGGGAACTGGGAGAATGTTTGATATCAGAAACAGGGAACTGGGAGATTGTTCTATATCACTAACAGGCAACTGGGAGAGTGTTCGATATCAGTAACAGGGAAATGGGAGACTGTTCGATAACTCTAAGAGGGAATCAGGAAAGGGTTCGTTGTCAGTAACAGGGAATAGAGAGAGTTCGATATCAGGGAACTGGGAGAGTATTCGATTTCAGTAACAGGAAACTGGGTGAGTGTTCGATATCAGTAACTAAGAACTCGGAGTTTTATCGATATCAGTAACAGGGAACTGAGTGGGAGTTCGATATCACTAATAAGGAATGGACTCTGTTTGATATCAGTGACCGTGAACTAGGAGAGTGTTCGATATCAGTAACAGGGAAATGGGAGACAGTTCGAAATCAGTAACAGAGAGCTGGGGAAGTGTTCGATATCACTAACAGGGAATGGACTGTGTTGTATATCAGTAACAGGCAACTGGGAGAGTGTACGATATCAGTAACAGGGAAATGGGAGACTGTTCGATATCTGTAAGAGGGAATCAGGAAAGGGTTCGTTGTCAGTAACAGGGAATAGAGAGAGTTCGATATCAGGGAACTGGGAGAGTATTCGATTTCAGTAACAGGAAACTGGGTGAGTGTTCGATATCAGTAACTAAGAACTCGGAGTTTTATCGATATCAGTAACAGGGAACTGAGTGGGAGTTCGATATCACTAATAAGGAATGGACTCTGTTCGATATCAGTGACCGTGAACTAGGAGAGTGTTCGATATCAGTAACAGGGAAATGGGAGACAGTTCGAAATCAGTAACAGAGAGCTGGGGAAGTGTTCGATATCACTAACAGGGAATGGACTGTGTTGTATATCAGTAACAGGCAACTGGGAGAGTGTACGACATCAATAACAGGGAAATGGGAAACTGTTCGATAACTGTAAGAGGGAATCAGGAAAGGGTTCATTGTCAGTAACAGGGAATGGAGAGAGTTCGATATCAGGGGACTGGGCGAGTATTCGATATCAGTAACAGGAAACTGGGTGAGTGTTTGATATCGGTAACAGGGAACTGTGTGCTTGATCGATATCAGTAACAGGGAACTGGGAGAGAGTTCGATATCACAGCAGGGAATGGACTCTGTTCGACATCAGTAACCGGGAACTGGGAGAGTTTTCGATATCAGTAACAGGGAAATGGGAGACTGTTCGATATCTGTAAGAGGGAACTGGGAAAGTGTTCGACATCAGTATCAGGGAACTGGGAGCTTGATCGATATCAGTAACAGGGAACTGGGAGATTGTTCGAAATCAGTAACAGAGACCTGGGAAATTTTTGATAACAGTAAGAGGAAACTGGGAGAGTGTTTGGTATCATTAACAGGGAATGGGGAGACTTTTCAATATCAGTTACAGCGAACTGGGAAAGTGACCAATATCAGTAACAGGGAACGAAGAGTTTTCGATAAAAGGGAACTGTGGAGTGTTCCATATCAGAAATAGGGAACTGGGAGATTTTTCGATATCAGTAACAGGGAATTGGGAAAGTGTTCGATATCAGTAACAGGGAATTGGGAAAGTGTTCGATATCAGTGACAGGAAACTGGGAGACTGTTTGATATCTGTAACAGGGAACGGAGAGTGTTCGAATTCAGTCACAGGGAACTGGGAGAGAGTTCGATATCGGTAACAGTGAACTAGGAGAGTGTGTCATAACAGTAACTGGGAACTGGGAGACTGTTCGAAATCAGTAACAGAGATCTGGGAAAGTGTTTGATATGAGAAACAGGGAATTGGGAGAGTGTTTGATAACAGTAACAGGAAACTGGGAGAGTGTTCGATATCAGTGACAGGAAACTGGGAGACTGTTTGATATCTGTAACGGAATGGAAAGTGTTCGATATCAGTAACAGGTAACTTGGAGAGTGTTTGACATCAGTAACAGGGAACTGGAAGAGTGTTCGATATCAGTAACAGGGAACTGGGAGAGTGCTCGATATCAGTAACAGGGAATTGAGAGACAGTTCGAAATAAGTAACAGGGAACGGAGTCTGTTCGATATCAGGGAACTGGGAGAATGTTTGATATCAAAAACAGGGAAATGGGAGACTGTTCGATAACATTAACAGGGAACTGGGTGACTGTTTGAAATCAGTGACGTGAAACTGGGAGAATGTTTGATAATAGTAACAGGGAACGGACAGTGTTCGATATCAGTAACAGGTAACTTGGAGAGTGTTTGATATCAGTAACAGGGAACTAAAAGATCGTTCGATATCAGAAACAGGGAACTAGGAGAGTGTTCGATATCAGAAACAGGGAACTGGGAGATTGCGCGATATAAGTGACTGAGAAATGGGAAAGTGTTCGATATCAGTAACAGGGAATTGGGAGAGTGTTCGATAACAGTGACAGGAAACTGGGAGACTGTTTGATATCTGTAACAGGGAATGGAGAGTGTTCGATATCAGTAACAGATAACTTGGAGAGTGTTCGATATCAGTAACATGGAACTGGAAGATTGTTCGATATCAGTAACAGGGAACTGGGAGAGTGTTCGATATCAGTAACAGGGAATTGAGAGACAGTTCGAAATCAGTAACAGGGATCTGGGAAAGTGTTCGATATCAGTAACAGGGTATTGGGAGATTGTTCGATATCAGTGACAGGAAACTGGGAGACTGTTTGATATCTGTAATGGAACGGAGAGTGTTCGATATCAGTCACAGGGAACTGGGAGAGAGTTCGATATCGGTAACAGTGAACTAGGAGAGTGTTTCATAACAGTAACAGGGAACTGGGAGACTGTTCGAAATCAGTAACAGAGATCTGGGAAATGGTTTGATATGAGTAACAGGGAATTGGGAGAGTGTTTGATAACAGTAACAGGAAACTGGGAGAGTGTTCGATATCAGTGACAGGAAACTGGGAGACTGTTTGATATCTGTAACAGAATGGAAAGTGTTCGATATCAGTAACAGGTAACTTGGAGAGTGTTTGACATCAGTAACAGGGAACTGGAAGAGTGTTCGATATCAGTAACAGGGAACTGGGAGAGTGCTCGATATCAGTAACAGGGAATTGAGAGACAGTTCGAAATCAGTAACAGGGAACGGAGTCTGTTCGATAACAGGGAACTGGGAGAATGTTTGATATCAAAAACAGGGAAATGGGAGACTGTTCGATAACATTAACAGGGAACTGGGTGACTGTTTGAAATCAGTGACGTGAAACTGGGAGAATGTTTGATAATAGTAACAGGGAACGGACAGTGTTCGATATCAGTAACAGGTAACTTGGAGAGTGTTTGATATCAGTAACAGGGAACTAAAAGATCGTTCGATATCAGAAACAGGGAACTGGGAGATTGCGCGATATAAGTGACTGAGAAATGGGGAAGTGTTCGATATCAGTAACAGGGAATTGGGAGAGTGTTCGATAACAGTGACAGGAAACTGGGAGACTGTTTGATATCTGTAACAGGGAATGGAGAGTGTTCGATATCAGTAACAGATAACTTGGAGAGTGTTCGATATCAGTAACATGGAACTGGAAGATTGTTCGATATCAGTAACAGGGAACTGGGAGAGTGTTCGATATCAGTAACAGGGAATTGAGAGACAGTTCGAAATCAGTAACAGAGATCTGGGAAAGTGTTCGATATCAGTAACAGGGTATTGGGAGATTGTTCGATATCAGTGACAGGAAACTGGGAGACTGTTTGATATCTGTAACGGAACGGAGAGTGTTCGATATCAGTCACAGGGAACTGGGAGAGAGTTCGATATCGGTAACAGTGAACTAGGAGAGTGTTTCATAACAGTAACAGGGAACTGGGAGACTGTTCGAAATCAGTAACAGAGATCTGGGAAAGTGTTTGATATGAGTAACAGGGAATTGGGAGAGTGTTTGATAACAGTAACAGGAAACTGGGAGAGTGTTCGATATCAGTGACAGGAAACTGGGAGACTGTTTGATATCTGTAACGGAATAGAAAGTGACCGATATCAGTAACAGGGAACGAAGAGTTTTCGATAAAAGGGAACTGTGGAGTGTTCCATATCAGAAATAGGGAACTGGGAGATTTTTCGATATCAGTAACATGGAATTGGGAGAGAGCTCGATATCACTAACAGGGAACGGTGTCTTTTCGATAACAGTAACAGGGAACTGGGAGATTGTGCGATTTAAGTGATAGGGAACTGGCAGAGTGTTCGATATCACTAACAGGGAACTGGGAGAGTGTTTGATATCAGTAACAGGGAACTGGCAGACTGTTCAAAATCAGTAACAGGGATCTGGGAAAGTTTTCGATATGAGTAACAGAGAACTGGGAGAGTGTTTGATATCAATGACAGGAAACTGGGAGACTGTTTGATAACAGTAACAGGGAACGAAGAGTGTTCGATATCAGTAACACGGAACTGGGAGAGTGCTTGGTATCAGTAACGGTGACCTGGGAAACTGATCAATATCAGTAACAGGGAACTGGGAGAGAGTTCGATGTCAGAAACAAGGAACTGGGAGATTCTGCGATATAAGTGACAGGGAACTGGGATACTGTTCGATATCAGTAACAGGGAATGGAGAGTATTCGATATCAGTAACAGGTATTTGGAGAGTGTTCGATATCAGGAACAGGGAACTGCGAGGGTATTCGATATCACTAACAGGGAATGGAATCTGTTCTATATCAGTAACAGGCAACTGGGAGAGTGTTCGATATCAGTAACAGGGAAATGGGAGACTGTTCGATAACAGTAACAGGAAACTGGGAGAGTGTTCGACATCATTGACAGGAAACTGGGAGACTGCTTGATATCTGTAACAGGGAACGGAGAGTGTTTGATATCTGTAACAGGTAACTTGGGGAGTGTTTGATATCAGTAACAGGGAACTGGAAGATTGTTCGATATCAGAAACAGGGAACTGGGAGATTGCACAATATAAGTGACTGAGAACTGGGTAAATGTTCGGTATCAGTAACAGGGAATTAGTAGAGTGTTCGATATCAGTGACAGGAAACTGGGAGACTGATATCTTTAACAGGGAACAGAGGGTGTTCGATATCAGCAACGGATAACCTGGAGAGTGTGCGATATCAGTAACAGGGAACTGGAAGATTGTTCGATATCAGTAACAGGGAACTGGAAGAGTGTTCGATATCAGTAACAGGGAACTGGAAGAGTGTTCGATATCAGTAACAGGAAACGGAGTCTGTTCGATATCAGGGAACTGGGAGAATGTTTGATTTCAGAAACAGGGAACTGGGCGATTGTTCTATATCACTAACAGGCAACTGGTAGAGTGTTCGATATCAGTAACAGGGAAATGGGAGACTGTTCGATAACTGTAAGAGGGAATCAGGAAAGGGTTCGTTGTCAGTAACAGGGAATAGAGAGAGTTCGATATCAGGGAACTGGGAGAGTATTCGATTTCAGTAACAGGAAACTGGGTGAGTGTTCGATATCAGTAACTAAGAACTCGGAGTTTTATCGATATCAGTAACAGGGAACTGAGTGGGAGTTCGATATCACTAATAAGGAATGGACTCTGTTCGATATCAGTGACCGTGAACTAGGAGAGTGTTCGATATCAGTAACAGGGAAATGGGAGACAGTTCGAAATCAGTAACAGAGAGCTGGGGAAGTGTTCGATATCACTAACAGGGAATGGACTGTGTTGTATATCAGTAACAGGCAACTGGGAGAGTGTACGATATCAATAACAGGGAAATGGGAAACTGTTCGATAACTGTAAGAGGGAATCAGGAAAGGGTTCATTGTCAGTAACAGGGAATGGAGAGAGTTCGATATCAGGGAACTGGGAGAGTATTCGATATCAGTAACAGGAAACTGGGTGAGTGTTTGATATCGGTAACAGGGAACTGTGTGCTTGATCGATATCAGTAACAGGGAACTGGGAGAGAGTTCGATATCACAGCAGGGAATGGACTCTGTTCGACATCAGTAACCGGGAACTGGGAGAGTGTTCGATATCAGTAACAGGGAAATGGGAGACTGTTCGATATCTGTAAGAAGGAACTGGGAAAGTGTTAGACATCAGTATCAGGGAACTGGGAGCTTGATCGATATCAGTAACAGGAAACTGGGAGATTGTTCGAAATCAGTAACAGAGATCTGGGAAAGTGTTTGATAACAGTAAGAGGAAACTGGGAGAGTGTTTGGTATCATTAACAGGGAATGGGGAGACTTTTCGATATCAGTTACAGCGAACTGGGAAAGTGACCAATATCAGTAACAGGGAACGAAGAGTTTTCGATAAAAGGGAACTGTGGAGTGTTCCATATCAGAAATAGGGAACTGGGAGATTTTTCGATATCAGTAACAGGGAATTGGGAAAGTGTTCGATATCAGTAACAGGGAATTGGGAAAGTGTTCGATATCAGTGACAGGAAACTGGGAGACTGTTTGATATCTGTAACAGGGAACGGAGAGTGTTCGAATTCAGTCACAGGGAACTGGGAGAGAGTTCGATATCGGTAACAGTGAACTAGGAGAGTGTTTCATAACAGTAACTGGGAACTGGGAGACTGTTCGAAATCAGTAACAGAGATCTGGGAAAGTGTTTGATATGAGAAACAGGGAATTGGGAGAGTGTTTGATAACATTAACAGGAAACTGGGAGAGTGTTCGATATCAGTGACAGGAAACTGGGAGACTGTTTGATATCTGTAACGGAATGGAAAGTGTTCGATATCAGTAACAGGTAACTTGGCGATTGTTTGACATCAGTAACAGGGAACTGGAAGAGTGTTCGATATCAGTAACAGGGAACTGGGAGAGTGCTCGATATCAGTAACAGGGAATTGAGAGACAGTTCGAAATCAGTAACAGGGAACGGATTCTGTTCGATATCAGGGAACTGGGAGAATGTTTGATATCAAAAACAGGGAAATGGGAGACTGTTCAATAACATTAACAGGGAACTGGGTGACTGTTTGAAATCAGTGACGTGAAACTGGGAGAATGTTTGATAATAGTAACAGGGAACGGACAGTGTTCGATATCAGTAACAGGTAACTTGGAGAGTGTTTGATTCTAGTAACAGGGAACTAAAAGATCGTTCGATATCAGAAGCAGGGAACAAGGAGAGTGTTCGATATCAGAAACAGGGAACTGGGAGATTGTGCGATATAAGTGACTGAGAAATGGGAAAGTGTTCGATATCAGTAACAGGGAATTGGGAGAGTGTTCGATATCAGTGACAGGAAACTGGGAGACTGTTTGATATCTGTAACAGGGAATGGAGAGTGTTCGATATCAGTAACAGATAACTTGGAGAGTGTTCGATATCAGTAACTAAGAACTCGGAGTTTTATCGATATCAGTAACAGGGAACTGAGTGGGAGTTCGATATCACTAACAAGGAATTGACTCTGTTCGATATCAGTGACCATGAACTAGGAGAGTGTTCGATATCAGTAACAGGGAAATGGGAGACAGTTCGAAATCAGTAACAGAGAGCTGGGGAAGTGTTCGATATCACTAACAGGGAATGGACTGTGTTGTATATCAGTAACAGGCAACTGGGAGAGTGTTCGATATCAGTAACAGGGAAATGGGAGACAGTTCGATAACTGTAAGAAAAAATCAGGAAAGGGTTTGTTGTCAGTAACAGGGAATGGAGAGAGTTCGATATCAGGGAACTGGGAGAGTATTCGATATCAGTAACAGGAAACTGGGTGAGTGTTTGATATCAGTAACAGGGAACTGGGTGTTTGATCGATATCTATAACAGGGAACCGGGAGAGAGTTCGATATCACAGCAGGGAATGGACTCTGTTCGACATCAGTAACTGGGAACTGGGAGAGTGTTCGATATCAGTAACAGGGAAATGGGAGACTGTTCGATATCTGTAAGAGGGAACTGGGAAAGTGTTCGACATTAGAAACAGGGATCTGGGAGCTTGATAGATATCAGTAACAGGGAAATGGGAGACTGTTCGAAATCAGTAACAGAGATCTGGGAAAGTGTTCAATATCAGTAACAGCGAACTAGAAGTGTGTTCGATATCAGTGACAGGAAACTGGGGGACTGTTTGATATCAGTAACAGGGAACGGAGAGTTTTCGATGTCACTAACAGGGAAATGTGAGAGTGTTTGATAAGAGTAACAGGGAATTGGGAGAGTGATAACAGTAACAGGAAACTGGGAGAGTGTTTGGTATCATTAACAGGGAACGGGAAGTCTGTTCGATATCAGTAACAGTGAACTGTGAGAGTGTTCGATATCAGTAACAGGGAACGGAGAGTGTTCGATATCAGTAACAGGGAACTGGGAGAGTATTTCATATGAGTAATAGGGAACTGCGAGAGTGTTTGATATCATTAACAGGGAACTGAAAGATTATTCAATATCAGTAACAGGAAGCTGGGAGAGTGTTCAATGTCACTAAATGGGAACGGAGTCTGTTGGATATCAGAAACAGGGAACTGCAAGAGTGTTGGATATCTGTAACAGGGAACGGAGAGTGGTCGATATCAGGGAACAGGGAGAGTGTTCGATATCAGTAACAGGGAACTGGGAGAGTGTTCGATATCACTAACAGGAAACCGAGTCTTTTCAACAACAGTAACAAGGAACTGGGAGATTGATTGATATCATTCACGGGGAACTGGGAGAGAGTTCGATATCAGTAACAATGAACTGGGAGAATGTTTCATAACAGTAAGAGGGAACTGGGAGACTGTTCAAAATCAGTAACAGAGATCTGGGGAAGTGTTCAATATCAGTAACACTGAACTAGTAGTGTGTTCGATATCAGTGATAGGAAACTGGGGGACTGTTTGACATCAGTAACAGGGAATGGAGAGTGTTCGATATCAGTAACAGGTAACTTGAAGAGTGTTCGATATCAGCAACAGGGAACTGGAAGGTTTTTTGATATCAGGAACAGGGAACTGGGAGAGTATTCGATATCACTAACGGGGAATGGAGTCAGTTCGATATCCGTAACGGGGAACTGTGAGAGCGTTGATATGAGTAACAGGGAATTGGGAGAGTGTTTGATAACAGTAACAGGAAACTGGCAGAGGGTTTGGTATCATTAACAGGGAATGGGGAGACTGTTCGATATCAGTAACAGGGATCTGGGAGAGTGTTCGATATCAGAAACAGAGAACTGGGAGATTGTGCGATATAAGTGACAGGGAACTGGGATACTGTTCGATATCAGTAACAGGGAAAGGAGAGTGTTCGATATCCGTGACAGGAAACTGGGAGACAGTATGATATCAGTAACAGGGAACGGAGAGTGTTCGATATCAGTAACAGGTATCTTGGAGAGGGTTTGATATCAGTAACAGGGAACTGTGAGGGTGTTCGATATCACTAACAGGGAATGGAAACTGTTCTAGATCAGTAACAGGCAACTGGGAGAGTGCTTGATATCAGTAACAGGGAAATGGGAGACACTTCGATAACAGTAACAGAGATCTGGGAAAGTGTTCAATATCAATAATAGGGAATGGACTCTGTTCGATATCAGTAACAGGAAAATGGTATAGGGTTCAATATCAGCAACAGGGAAATGGGAGACTATTGGATATCTGTAAGAGGGAACTGGGAAAGTGTTCGACATCAGTAACAGAGAACTGGGAGCTTGATCGATATAAGTCACAGGGAACTAGAAGTGTGTTCGATATCTGTGATAGAAAACGGGGGACTGTTTGATATCAGTAGCAGGGAATGGAGAGTGTTCGATATCAGTCACAGGGAACTGGGAGAGAGTTCGATACCAGTAACAGGGAACTGGGAGACTGTTCGAAATCAGTAACAGAGATCTGGGAAAGTGTTTGATATGAGTAACAGGAAATTGGGAGAGTGTTTGATAACAGTTACAGGAAACTGGGAGAGTGTTCGATATCAGTGACAGGAAACTGGGAGACTGTTTGATATCTGTAAAAGGGAACGGAGAGTGTTTGATATCTGTAACAGGTAACTTGGGGAGTGTTTGATATCAGTAACAGGGAACTGGAAGATTGTTCGATATCAGAAACAGGGAGCTGGGAGAGTGTTCGATATCAGAAACAGGGAACTGGGAGATTGTGCAATATAAGTGACTGAGAACTGGGTAAATGTTCGATATCAGTAACAGGGAATTAGTAGAGTGTTCGATATCAGTGACAGGAAACTGGGAGACTGATATCTTTAACAGGGAACAGAGGGTGTTCGATATCAGTAACGGATAACCTGGAGAGTGTGCGATATCAGTAACAGGGAACTGGGAAAGTGTTCGATATCAGTAACAGGGAATTGGGAAAGTGTTCGATATCAGTGACAGGAAACTGGGAGACTGTTTGATATCTGTAACAGGGAACTGGAAGAGTGTTCGATATCAGTAACAGGGAACTGGGAGAGTGCTCGATATCAGTAACAGGGAATTGAGAGACAGTTCGAAATCAGTAACAGGGAACGGATTCTGTTCGATATCAGGGAACTGGGAGAATGTTTGATATCAAAAACAGGGAAATGGGAGACTGTTCGATAACATTAACAGGGAACTGGGTGACTGTTTGAAATCAGTGACGTGAAACTGGGAGAATGTTTGATAATAGTAACAGGGAACGGACAGTGTTCGATATCAGTAACAGGTAACTTGGAGAGTGTTTGATTCTAGTAACAGGGAACTAAAAGATCGTTCGATATCAGAAGCAGGGAACAAGCAGAGTGTTCGATATCAGAAACAGGGAACTGGGAGATTGTGCGATATAAGTGACTGAGAAATGGGAAAGTGTTCGATATCAGTAACAGGGAATTGGGAGAGTGTTCGATATCAGTGACAGGAAACTGGGAGACTGTTTGATATCTGTAACAGGGAATGGAGAGTGTTCGATATCAGTAACAGATAACTTGGAGAGTGTTCGATATCAGTAACATGGAACTGGAAGATTGTTCGATATCAGTAACAGGGAACTGGGAGAGTGTTCGATATCAGTAACAGGGAATTGAGAGACAGTTCGAAATCAGTGACAGAGATCTGGGAGAGTGTACGATATCAATAACAGGGAAATGGAAAACTGTTTGATAACTGTAAGAGGGAATCAGGAAAGGGTTCATTGTCAGTAACAGGGAATGGAGAGAGTTCGATATCAGGGAACTGGGAGAGTATTCGATATCAGTAACAGGAAACTGGGTGAGTGTTTGATATCGGTAACAGGGAACTGTGTGCTTGATCGATATCAGTAACAGGGAACTGGGAGAGAGTTCGATATCACAGCAGGGAATGGACTCTGTTCGACATCAGTAACCGGGAACTGGGAGAGTGTTCGATATCAGTAACAGGGAAATGGGAGACAGTTCAATATCTGTAAGAGGGAACTGGGAAAGTGTTCGACATCAGTATCTGGGAACTGGGAGCTTGATCAATATCAGTAACAGGAAACTGGGTGAGTGTTTGATATCAGTAACAGGGAACTGTGTGTTTGATCGATATCAGTAACAGGGAACTGGGAGAGAGTTCGATATCACAGCAGGGAATGGACTCTGTTCGACATCAGTAACCGGGAACTGGGAGAGTGTTCGATATCAGTAACAGGGAAATGGGAGACTGTTCAATATCTGTAAGAGGGAACTGGGAAAGTGTTCGACATCAGTATCTGGGAACTGGGAGCTTGATCGATATCAGTAACAGGGAACTGGGAGATTGTTCGAAATCAGTAACAGAGATCTGGGAAAGTGTTTGATAACAGTAAGAGGAAACTGGGAGAGTGTTTGGTATCATTAACAGGGAATGGGGAGACTTTTCGATATCAGTTACAGCGAACTGGGAAAGTGACCTATATCAGTAACAGGGAACGAAGAGTTTTCGAAAAAAGGGAACTGTGGACTGTTCCATATCAGAAATAGGGAACTGGGAGATTTTTCAATATCAATAACAGGGAATTGGGAGAGAGCTCGATATCACTAACAGAGAATGGTGTCTTTTCGATAACAGTAACAGGGAACTGGGAGATTGTGCGATATAAGTGATAGGGAACTGGCAGAGTGTTCGATATCACTAACAGGGAACTGGGAGAGTGTTTGATATCAGTAACAGGGAACTGGCAGACTGTTCGAAATCAGTAACAAGGATCTGGGAAAGTTTTCAATATGAGTAACAATGAACTGGGAGAGTGTTTGATATCAATGACAGGAAACTGGGAGACTGTTTGATAACAGTAACAGGGAACGAAGAGTGTTCGATATCAGTAACACTGAACTTGGAGAGTGCTTGGTATCAGTAACGGTGACCTGGGAAACTGATCAATATCAGTAACAGGGAACTGGGAGAGTGTTCGATGTCAGAAACACGGAACTGGAAGATTGTTCGATATCAGAAACAGGGAACTGGGAGAGTGATCGATATCAGAAACAGGGAACTGGGAGATTGTGCAATATAAGTGACTGAGAACTGGGTAAGTGTTCGATATCAGTAACAGGGAATTAGTAGAGTGTTCGATATCAGTGACAGGAAACTGGGAGACTGATATCTTTAACAGGGAACAGAGGGTGTTCGATATCAGTAACGGATAACCTGGAGAGTGTGCGATATCAGTAACAGGGAACTGGAAGATTGTTCGATATCAGTAACAGGGAACTGGGAGAGTGTTCGACATCAGTAACGGGGAATTGGGATACAGTTCAAAATCAGTAACAGAGGTCTGGGAAAGTGTTCGAAATCAGTAACAGGGAATTGGGAGAGTGTTCGATATCAGTGACAGGAAACTGGGAGACTGTTTGATATCTGTAACAGGGAACGGACAGTGTTCGATATCAGTCAACGGGAACTGGGAGAGAGTTCGATATCGGTAACAGTGAACTAGGAGAGTGTTTCATAACAGTATCAGGGAACTGGGAGACTGTTCGAAATCAGTAACAGAGATCTGGAAAACTGTTTGATATGAGTAACAGGGAATTGGGAGAGTGTTTGATAACAGTAACAGGAAACTGGGAGATTGCTCGATATCAGTAACAGGGAACGGAGTCTGTTCGATATCAGGGAACTGGGAGAATGTTTGATATCAGAAACAGGGAAATGGGAGACTGTTCGATAACATTAACAGGGAACTGGGTGACTGTTTGAAATCAGTGACATGAAACTGGGAGACTGTTTGATAACAGTAACAGGAAACGGAGAGTGTTCGATATCAGTAACAGGTAACTTGGAGAGTGTTCGATATCAGTAACAGGGAACTAAAAGATCGTTCAATATCAGAAACAGGGAACTCGGAGAGTGTTCGATATCAGAAACAGGGAACTGGGAGATTGTGCGATATAAGTGACTGAGAACTGGGAAAGTGTTCGATATCAGAAACAGGGAATTGGGAGAGTGTTCGATATCAGTGACAGGAAACTGGGAGACTGTTTGATATCTGTAACAGGGAACGGAGAGTGTTCGATATCAGTAACAGATAACTTGGAGAGTGTTCGATATCAGTAACATGGAACTGGAAGATTGTTCGATATCAGTAACAGGGAACTGGGGGAGTGTTCGATATCAGTAACAGGGAATTGAGCGACAGTTCAAAATCAGTAACAGAGATCTGGGAAAGTGTTCAATATCAGTAACAGGGAATTGGGAGATTATTCGATATCAGTGACAGGAAACTGGGAGACTGTTTGATATCTGTAAAAGGGAACGGAGAGTGTTCGATATCAGTCACAGGGAACTGGGAGAGAGTTCGATATCGGTAACAGTGAACTAGGAGAGTGTTTCATAACAGTAACAGGGAACTGGGAGACTGTTCGAAATCAGTAACAGAGATCTGGGAAAGTGTTTGATATGAGTAACGGAATTGGGAGAGTGTTTGATAACAGTAACCGGAAACTGGGAGAGTGTTCGATATCAGTGACAGGAAACTGGGAGACTGTTTGATATCTGTAACAGGGAATCGAAAGTGTTCGATATCAGTCACAGGTAACTTGGAGAGTGTTTGTCATCAGTAACAGGGAACTGGAAGAGTGTTCGATATCAGAAACAGGGAACTGGGAGAGTGTTCGATATCAGTAACAGGGAACTGGAAGATTGCTCGATATCAGTAACAGGGAACGTATTCTGTTCGATATCAGGGAACTGGGAGAATGTTTGATATCAGAAACAGGGAAATGGGAGACTGTTCGATAACATTAACAGGGAACTGGGTGACTGTTTGAAATCAGTGACATAAAACTGGGAGACTGTTAGATATCTGTAACAGGGAACGGAGAGTGTTCGATATCAGTCACAGGGAACTGGGAGAGAGTTCGATATCGGTAACAGTGAACTAGGAGAGTGTTTCATAACAGTATCAGGGAACTGGGAGACTGTTCGAAATCAGTAACAGAGATCTGGGAAAGTGTTTGATATGAGTAACAGGGAATTGGGAGATTATTCGATATTAGTGAAAGGAAACTGGGAGATTGCTCGATATCAGTAAGAGGGAACGGAGTCTGTTCGATATCAGGGAACTGGGAGAATGTTTGATATCAGAAACAGGGAAATGGGAGACTGTTCGATAACATTAACAGGGAACTGGGTGACTGTTTGAAATCAGTGACATAAAACTGGGAGACTGTTTGATATCTGTAACAGGGAACGGAGAGTGTTCGATATCAGTCACAGGGAACTGGGAGAGAGTTCGATATCGGTAACAGTGAGCTAGGAGAGTGTTTCATAACAGTAACAGGGAACTGGGAGACTGTTCGAAATCAGTAACAGAGATCTGGGGAAGTGTTTGATATGAGTAACAGGGAATTGGGAGATTTTTCGATATCAGTGACAGGAAACTGGGAGACTGATTGATATCTGTAACAGGGAACGGAGAGTGTTCGATATCAGTCACAGGGAACTGGGAGAGAGTTCGATATCTCTAACAGTGAACTAGGAGAGTGTTTCATAACAGTAACAGGGAACTGGGAGACTGTTCGAAATCAGTAACAGAGATCTGGGAAAGTGTTTGATATGAGTAACAGGGAATTGGGAGAGTGTTTGATAACAGTAACAGGAAACTGGGAGATTGCTCGATATCAGTAACAGGGAACGGAGTCTGTTCGATATCAGGGAACTGGGAGAGTGTTCGATATCAGAAACAGGGAACTGGGAGATTGTGCGATAGAAGTGACTGAGAACTGGGAAAGTGTTCGATATCAGAAACAGGGAATTGGGAGAGTGTTCGATATCAGTGACAGGAAACTGGGAGACTGTTTGATATCTGTAACAGGGAACGGAGAGTGTTCGATATCAGTAACAGATAACTTGGTGAGTGTTCGATATCAGTAACATGGACTGGAAGATTGTTCGATATCAGTAACAGGGAACTGGGAGACTGTTCGATATCAGTAACAGGGAATTGAGCGACAGTTCGAAATCAGTAACAGAGATCTGGGAAAGTGTTCGATATCAGTAACAGGGAATTGGGAGATTATTTGATATCAGTGACAGGAAACTGGGAGACTGTTTGATATCTGTAAAAGGGAACGGAGAGTGTTCGATATCAGTCACAGGGAACTGGGAGAGAGTTCGATATCGGTAACAGTGAACTAGGAGAGTGTTTCATAACAGTAACAGGGAACTGGGAGACTGTTCAAAATCAGTAACAGAGATCTGGGAAAGTGTTTGATATGAGTAACGGAATTGGTAGAGTGTTTGATAACAGTAACCGGAAACTGGGAGAGTGTTCGATATCAGTGACAGGAAACTGGGAGACTGTTTGATATCTGTAACAGGGAATCGAAAGTGTTCGATATCAGTCACAGGTAACTTGGAGAGTGTTTGTCATCAGTAACAGGGAACTGGAAGAGTGTTCGATATCAGAAACAGGGAACTGGGAGAGTGTTCGATATCAGAAACAGGGAACTGGGAGATTGTGCAATATAAGTGACTGAGAACTGGGTAAGTGTTCGATGTCAGTAACAGGGAATTGGGAGAGTGTTCGATATCAGAGACGGGAAACTGGGAGACTGATATCTTTAACAGGGAACTGCGGGTGTTCGATATCAGTAACGGAAAACCTGGAGAGTGTGCGATATCAGTAACTGGGAACTGGAAGATTGTTCGATATCAGTAACGGGGAATTGGGAGACAGTTTGAAATCAGTAACAGAGGTCTGGGAAAGTGTTCGATATCAGTAACAGGGAATTGGGAGAGTGTTCGATATCAGTGACAGAAAACTGGGAGACTGTTTGATATCTGTAACAGGGAACGGAGAGTGTTCGATATCAGTAACAGGTAACTTGGAGAGTGTTTGACATCAGTAACAGGGAACTGGAAGAGTGTTCGATATCAGTAACAGGGAACTGGGAGATTGCTCGATATCAGTAACAGGGAACGGATTCTGTTCGATATCAGGGAACTGGGAGAATGTTTGATATCAGAAATAGGGAAATGGGAGACTGTTCGATAATATTAACAGGGAACTGGGTGACTGTTTGAAATCAGTGACATAAAACTGGGAGACTGTTTGATATCTGTAACAGGGAACGGAGAGTGTTCGATATCAGTCACAGGGAAATGGGAGAGAGTTCGATATCGGTAACAGTGAACTAGGAGAGTGTTTCATAACAGTAACAGGGAACTGGGAGACTGTTCGAAATCAGTAACAGAGATCTGGGAAAGTGTTTGATATGAGTAACAGGGAATTGGGAGATTATTCGATATCAGTGACAGGAAACTGGGAGACTGATTGATATCTGTAACAGGGAACGGAGTCTGTTCGATATCAGGGAACTGGGAGAATGTTTGATATCAGAAACAGGGAAATGGGAGACTGTTCGATAACATTAACAGGGAACTGGGTGACTGTTTGAAATCAGTGACATGAAACTGGGAGACTGTTTGATAACAGTAACAGGGAACGGAGAGTGTTCGATATCAGTAACAGGTAACTTGGAGAGTGTTCGATATCAGTAACAGGGAACTAAAAGATCGTTCAATATCAGAAACAGGGAACTGGGAGAGTGTTCGATATCAGAAACAGGGAACTGGGAGATTGTGCGATATAAGTGACTGAGAACTGGGAAAGTGTTCGATATCAGAAACAGGGAATTGGGAGAGTGTTCGATATCAGTGACATAAAACTGGGAGACTGTTTGATATCTTTAACAGGGAACTGAGAGTGTTCGATATCAGTAACAGATAACTTGGAGAGTGTTCGATATCAGTAACATGGAACTGGAAGATTGTTCGATATCAGTAACAGGGAACTGGGAGAGTGTTCGATATCAGTAACAGGGAATTGAGCGACAGTTCAAAATCAGTAACAGAGATCTGGGAAAGTGTTCGATATCAGTAACAGGGAATTGGGAGATTATTTGATATCAGTGACAGGAAACTGGGAGACTGTTTGATATCTGTAAAAGGGAACGGAGAGTGTTCGATATCAGTCACAGGGAACTGGGAGAGAGTTCGATATCGGTAACAGTGAACTAGGAGAGTGTTTCATAACAGTAACAGGGAACTGGGAGACTGTTCAAAATCAGTAACAGAGATCTGGGAAAGTGTTTGATATGAGTAACGGAATTGGTAGAGTGTTTGATAACAGTAACCGGAAACTGGGAGAGTGTTCGATATCAGTGACAGGAAACTGGGAGACTGTTTGATATCTGTAACAGGGAATCGAAAGTGTTCGATATCAGTCACAGGTAACTTGGAGAGTGTTTGTCATCAGTAACAGGGAACTGGAAGAGTGTTCGATATCAGAAACAGGGAACTGGGAGAGTGTTCGATATCAGAAACAGGGAACTGGGAGATTGTGCAATATAAGTGACTGAGAACTGGGTAAGTGTTCGATATCAGTAACAGGGAATTGGGAGAGTGTTCGATATCAGAGACGGGAAACTGGGAGACTGATATCTTTAACAGGGAACTGCGGGTGTTCGATATCAGTAACGGAAAACCTGGAGAGTGTGCGATATCAGTAACTGGGAACTGGAAGATTGTTCGATATCAGTAACGGGGAATTGGGAGACAGTTTGAAATCAGTAACAGAGGTCTGGGAAAGTGTTCGATATCAGTAACAGGGAATTGGGAGAGTGTTCGATATCAGTGACAGAAAACTGGGAGACTGTTTGATATCTGTAACAGGGAACGGAGAGTGTTCGATATCAGTAACAGGTAACTTGGAGAGTGTTTGACATCAGTAACAGGGAACTGGAAGAGTGTTCGATATCAGTAACAGGGAACTGGGAGATTGCTCGATATCAGTAACAGGGAACGGATTCTGTTCGATATCAGGGAACTGGGAGAATGTTTGATATCAGAAATAGGGAAATGGGAGACTGTTCGATAATATTAACAGGGAACTGGGTGACTGTTTGAAATCAGTGACATAAAACTGGGAGACTGTTTGATATCTGTAACAGGGAACGGAGAGTGTTCGATATCAGTCACAGGGAAATGGGAGAGAGTTCGATATCGGTAACAGTGAACTAGGAGAGTGTTTCATAACAGTAACAGGGAACTGGGAGACTGTTCGAAATCAGTAACAGAGATCTGGGAAAGTGTTTGATATGAGTAACAGGGAATTGGGAGATTATTCGATATCAGTGACAGGAAACTGGGAGACTGATTGATATCTGTAACAGGGAACGGAGTCTGTTCGATATCAGGGAACTGGGAGAATGTTTGATATCAGAAACAGGGAAATGGGAGACTGTTCGATAACATTAACAGGGAACTGGGTGACTGTTTGAAATCAGTGACATGAAACTGGGAGACTGTTTGATAACAGTAACAGGGAACGGAGAGTGTTCGATATCAGTAACAGGTAACTTGGAGAGTGTTCGATATCAGTAACAGGGAACTAAAAGATCGTTCAATATCAGAAACAGGGAACTGGGAGAGTGTTCGATATCAGAAACAGGGAACTGGGAGATTGTGCGATATAAGTGACTGAGAACTGGGAAAGTGTTCGATATCAGAAACAGGGAATTGGGAGAGTGTTCGATATCAGTGACATAAAACTGGGAGACTGTTTGATATCTTTAACAGGGAACTGAGAGTGTTCGATATCAGTAACAGATAACTTGGAGAGTGTTCGATATCAGTAACATGGAACTGGAAGATTGTTCGATATCAGTAACAGGGAACTGGGAGAGTGTTCGATATCAGTAACAGG
This sequence comes from Mobula birostris, assembly GCF_030028105.1. Taxonomy (NCBI): domain Eukaryota; kingdom Metazoa; phylum Chordata; class Chondrichthyes; order Myliobatiformes; family Myliobatidae; genus Mobula; species Mobula birostris. Next base: position 53,779 of record NW_027275037.1, read on the forward strand.
GAATTGAGCGACAGTTCAAAATCAGTAACAGAGATCTGGGAAAGTGTTCGATATCATTAACAGGGAATTGGGAGATTATTCGATATCAGTGACAGGAAACTGGGAGACTGTTTGATATCTGTAAAAGGGAACGGAGAGTGTTCGATATCAGTCACAGGGAACTGGGAGAGAGTTCGATATCGGTACACTGAACTAGGAGAGTGTTTCATAACAGTAACAGGGAACTGGGAGACTGTTCGAAATCAGTAACAGAGATCTGGGAAAGTGTTTGATATGAGTAACGGAATTGGGAGAGTGTTTGATAACAGTAACCGGAAACTGGGAGAGTGTTCGATATCAGTGACAGGAAACTGGGAGACTGTTTGATATCTGTAACAGGGAATCGAAAGTGTTTGATATCAGTCACAGGTAACTTGGAGAGTGTTTGTCATCAGTAACAGGGAACTGGAAGAGTGTTCGATATCAGAAACAGGGAACTGGGAGAGTGTTCGATATCAGAAACAGGGAACTGGGAGATTGTGCAATATAAGTGACTGAGAACTGGGTAAGTGTTCGATATCAGTAACAGGGAATTGGGAGAGTGTTCGATATCAGTGAGGGGAAACTGGGAGACTGATATCTTTAACAGGGAACAGCGGGTGTTCGATATCAGTAACGGATAACCTGGAGAGTGTGCGATATCAGTAACAGGGAACTGGAAGATTGTTCGATATCAGTAATGGGGAATTGGGAGACAGTTTGAAATCAGTAACAGAGGTCTGGGAAAGTGTTCGATATCAGTAACAGGGAATTGGGAGAGTGTTCGATATCAGTGACAGGAAACTGGGAGACTGTTTGATATCTGTAACAGGGAACGGAGAGTGTTCGATATCAGTCAACGGGAACTGGGAGAGAGTTCGATATCAGTAACAGTGAACTAGGAGAATGTTTCATAACAGTAACAGGGAACTGGGAGACTGTTCGAAATCAGTAACAGAGATCTGGGACAGTGTTTGATATGAGTAACAGGGAATTGGGAGAGTGTTTGATAACAGTAACAGGAAACTGGGAGAGTGTTCGATATCAGTGAAAGGAAACTAGAAGACTGCTTGATATCTGTAACAGGGAACGGAGAGTGTTCGATATCAGTAAGAGGTAACTTGGAGAGTGTTTGACATCAGTAACAGGGAACTGGAAGAGTGTTCGATATCAGTAACAGGGAACTGGGAGATTGCTCGATATCAGTAACAGGGAACGGATTCTGTTCGATATCAGGGAACTGGGAGAATGTTTGATATCAGAAACAGGGAAATGGGAGACTGTTCGATAACATTAACAGGGAACTGGGTGACTGTTTGAAATCAGTGACATGAAACTGGGAGACTGTTTGATAACAGTAACAGGGAACGGAGAGTGTTCGATATCAGTAACAGGTAACTTGGAGAGTGTTCGATATCAGTAACAGGGAACTAAAAGATCGTTCAATATCAGAAACAGGGAACTGGGAGAGTGTTCGATATCAGAAACAGGGAACTGGGAGATTGTGCGATATAAGTGACTGAGAACTGGGAAAGTGTTCGATATCAGAAACAGGGAATTGGGAGAGTGTTCGATATCAGTGACATAAAACTGGGAGACTGTTTGATATCTTTAACAGGGAACTGAGAGTGTTCGATATCAGTAACAGATAACTTGGAGAGTGTTCGATATCAGTAACATGGAACTGGAAGATTGTTCGATATCAGTAACAGGGAACTGGGAGAGTGTTCGATATCAGTAACAGGGAATTGAGCGACAGTTCAAAATCAGTAACAGAGATCTGGGAAAGTGTTCGATATCATTAACAGGGAATTGGGAGATTATTCGATATCAGTGACAGGAAACTGGGAGACTGTTTGATATCTGTAACAGGGAACGGAGTGTGTTCGATATCAGTCACAGGGAACTGGGAGAGAGTTCGATATCGGTACACTGAACTAGGAGAGTGTTTCATAACAGTAACAGGGAACTGGGAGACTGTTCGAAATCAGTAACAGAGATCTGGGAAAGTGTTTGATATGAGTAACGGAATTGGGAGAGTGTTTGATAACAGTAACCGGAAACTGGGAGAGTGTTCGATATCAGTGACAGGAAACTGGGAGACTGTTTGATATCTGTAACAGGGAATCAAAAGTGTTTGATATCAGTCACAGGTAACTTGGAGAGTGTTTGTCATCAGTAACAGGGAACTGGAAGAGTGTTCGATATCAGAAACAGGGAACTGGGAGAGTGTTCGATGTCAGAAACAGGGAACTGGGAGATTGTGCAATATAAGTGACTGAGAACTGGGTAAGTGTTCGATATCAGTAACAGGGAATTGGGAGAGTGTTCGATATCAGTGACGGGAAACTGGGAGACTGATATCTTTAACAGGGAACAGCGGGTGTTCGATATCAGTAACGGATAACCTGGAGAGTGTGCGATATCAGTAACAGGGAACTGGAAGATTGTTCGATATCAGTAAAGGGGAATTGGGAGACAATTTGAAATCAGTAACAGAGGTCTGGGAAAGTGTTCGATATCAGTAACAGGGAATTGGGAGAGTGTTCGATATCAGTGACAGGAAACTGGGAGACTGTTTGATATCTGTAACAGGGAACGGAGAGTGTTCGATATCAGTCAACGGGAAATGGGAGAGAGTTCGATATCGGTAACAGTGAACTAGGAGAATGTTTCATAACAGTAACAGGGAACTGGGAGACTGTTCGAAATCAGTAACAGAGATCTGGGACAGTGTTTGATATGAGTAACAGGGAATTGAGAGAGTGTTCGATATCAGTGACGGGAAACTGGGAGACTGATATCTTTAACAGGGAACAGAGGGTGTTCGATATCAGTAACGGATAACCTGGAGAGTGTGCGATATCAGTAACAGGGAACTGGAAGATTGTTCGATATCAGTAACGGGGAATTGGGAGACAGTTTGAAATCAGTAACAGAGGTCTGGGAAAGTGTTCGATATCAGTAACAGGGAATTGGGAGAGTGTTCGATATCAGTGACAGAAAACTGGGAGACTGTTTGATATCTGTAACATGGAACGGAGAGTGTTCGATATCAGTCAACGGGAACTGGGAGAGATTTCGATATCGGTAACAGTGAACTAGGAGAATGTTTCATAACAGTAACAGGGAACTGGGAGACTGTTCAAAATCAGTAACAGAGATCTGGGACAGCGTTTGATATGAGTAACAGGGAATTGGGAGAGTGTTTGATAACAGTAACAGGAAACTGGGAGAGTGTTCGATATCAGTGAAAGGAAACTAGAAGACTGCTTGATATCTGTAACAGGCAACGGAGAGTGTTCGATATCAGTAACAGGTAACTTGGAGAGTGTTTGACATCAGAAACAGGGAACTGGAAGAGTGTTCGATTTCAGTAACAGGGAACTGGGAGATTGCTCGATATCAGTAACAGGGAACGGATTCTGTTCGATATCAGGGAACTGGGAGAATGTTTGATATCAGAAACAGGGAAATGGGAGACTGTTCGATAATATTAACAGGGAACTGGGTGACTGTTTGATATCTGTAACAGGGAACGGAGAGTGTTCGATATCAGTCACAGGGAACTGGGAGAGAGTTCGATATCGGTAACAGTGAACTAGGAGAGTGTTTCATAACAGTAACAGGGAACTGGGAGACTGTTCGAAATCAGTAACAGAGATCTGGGAAAGTGTTTGATATGAGTAACAGGGAATTGGGAGATTATTCGATATCAGTGACAGGAAACTGGGAGACTGATTGATAGCTGTAACAGGGAACGGAGTCTGTTCGATATCAGGGAACTGGGAGAATGTTTGATATCAGAAACAGGGAAATGGGAGACTGTTCGATAACATTAACAGGGAACTGGGTGACTGTTTGAAATCAGTGACATGAAACTGGGAGACTGTTTGATAACAGTAACAGGGAACGGATAGTGTTCGATATCAGTAACAGGTAACTTGGAGAGTGTTCGATATCAGTAACAGGGAACTAAAAGATCGTTCAATATCAGAAACAGGGAACTGGGAGAGTGTTCGATATCAGAAACAGGGAACTGGGAGATTGTGCGATATAAGTGACTGAGAACTGGGAAAGTGTTCGATATCAGAAAGGGAATTGGGAGAGTGTTCGATATCAGTGACATAAAACTGGGAGACTGTTTGAAATCGTTAACAGGGAACGGAGAGTGTTCGATATCAGTAACAGATAACTTGGAGAGTGTTCGATATCAGTAACATGGAACTGGAAGATTGTTCGATATCAGTAACAGGGAACTGGGAGAGTGTTCGATATCAGTAACAGGGAATTGAGCGACAGTTCGAAATCAGTAACAGAGATCTGGGAAAGTGTTCGATATCAGTAACAGGGAATTGGGAGATTATTCGATATCAGTGACAGGAAACTGGGAGACTGTTTGATATCTGTAAAAGGGAACGGAGAGTGTTCGATATCAGTCACAGGGAACTGGGAGAGAGTTCGATATCGGTACACTGAAATAGGAGAGTGTTTCATAACAGTAACAGGGAACTGGGAGACTGTTCGAAATCAGTAACAGAGATCTGGGAAAGTGTTTGATATGAGTAACGGAATTGGGAGAGTGTTTGATAACAGTAACCGGAAACTGGGAGAGTGTTCGATATCAGTGACAGGAAACTGGGAGACTGTTTGATATCTGTAACAGGGAATCGAAAGTGTTCGATATCAGTCACAGGTAACTTGGAGAGTGTTTGTCATCAGTAACAGGGAACTGGAAGAGTGTTCGATATCAGAAACAGGGAACTGGGAGAGTGTTCGATATCAGTAACAGGGAACTGGGAGATTGCTCGATATCAGTAACAGGGAATTGGGAGAGTGTTCGATATCAGTGACGGGAAACTGGGAGAGAGTTCGATATCGGTAACAGTGAACTAGGAGAGTGTTTCATAACAGTAACAGGGAACTGGGAGACTGTTCGAAATCAGTCACAGAGATCTAGGAAAGTGTTTGATATGAGTAACAGGGAATTGAGAGAGTGTTCGATATCAGTGACGGGAAACTGGGAGACTGATATATTTAACAGGGAACAGAGGGTGTTCGATATCAGTAACGGATAACCTGGAGAGTGTGCGATATCAGTAACAGGGAACTGGAAGATTGTTCGATATCAGTAACGGTGAATTGAGAGACAGTTTGAAATCAGTAACAGAGGTCTGGAAAAGTGTTCGATATCAGTAACAGGGAATTGGTAGAGTGTTCGATATCAGTGACAGGAAACTGGGAGACTGTTTGATATCTGTAACAGGGAACGGAGAGTGTTCGATATCAGTCAACGGGAACTGGGAGAGAGTTCGATATCGGTAACAGTGAACTAGGAGAATGTTTCATAACAGTAACAGGGAACTGGGAGACTGTTCGAAATCAGTAACAGAGATCTGGGACAGTGTTTGATATGAGTAACAGGGAATTGGGAGAGTGTTCGATATCAGTGAAAGGAAACTAGAAGACTGCTTGATATCTGTAACAGGGAACGGAGAGTGTTCGATATCAGTAACAGGTAACTTGGAGAGTGTTTGACATCAGTAACAGGGAACTGGAAGAGTGTTCGATATCAGTAACAGGGAACTGGGAGATTGCTCGATATCAGTAACAGGGAACGGATTCTGTTCGATATCAGGGAACTGGGAGAATGTTTGATATCAGAAACAGGGAAATGGGAGACTGTTCGATAACATTAACAGGGAACTGGGTGACTGTTTGAAATCAGTGACATAAAACTGGGAGACTGTTTGATATCTGTAACAGGGAACGGAGAGTGTTCGATATCAGTCACAGGGAACTGGGAGAGAGTTCGATATCGGTAACAGTGAACTAGGAGAGTGTTTCATAACAGTAACAGGGAACTGGGAGACTGTTCGAAATCAGTAACAGAGATCTGGGAAAGTGTTTGATATGAGTAACAGGGAATTGGGAGATTATTCGATATTAGTGACAGGAAACTGTGAGATTGCTCGATATCAGTAACAGGGAACGGAGTCTGTTCGATATCAGGGAACTGGGAGAATGTTTGATGTCAGAAACAGGGAAATGGGAGACTGTTCGATAACATTAACAGGGAACTGGGTGACTGTTTGAAATCAGTGACATGAAACTGGGAGACTGTTTGATAACAGTAACAGGGAACGGAGAGTGTTCGATATCAGTAACAGGTAACTTGGAGAGTGTTCGATATCAGTAACAGGAATCTAAAAGATTGTTCGATATCAGAAACAGGGAACTGGGAGAGTGTTCGATATCAGAAACAGGGAACTGGGAGATTGTGCGATATAAGTGACTGAGAACTGGGAAAGTGTTCGATATCAGAAACAGGGAATTGGGAGAGTGTTCGATATCAGTGACAGGAAACTGGGAGACTGTTTGAAATCGTTAACAGGGAACGGAGAGTGTTCGATATCAGTAACAGATAACTTGGAGAGTGTTTGATATCAGTAACATGGAACTGGAAGATTGTTCGATATCAGTAACAGGGAACTGGGAGAGTGTTCGATATCAGTAACAGGGAATTGAGCGACAGTTCGAAATCAGTAACAGAGATCTGGGAAAGTGTTCGATATCAGTAAAAGGGAATTGGGAGATTATTCGATATCAGTGACAGGAAACTGGGAGACTGTTTGATATCTGTAAAAGGGAACGGAGAGTGTTCGATATCAGTCACAGGGAACTGGGAGAGAGTTCGATATCGGTACACTGAACTAGGAGAGTGTTTCATAACAGTAACAGGGAACTGGGAGACTGTTCGAAATCAGTAACAGAGATCTGGGAAAGTGTTTGATATGAGTAACGGAATTGGGAGAGTGTTTGATAACAGTAACCGGAAACTGGGAGAGTGTTCGATATCAGTGACAGGAAACTGGGAGACTGTTTGATATCTGTAACAGGGAATCGAAAGTGTTCGATATCAGTCACAGGTAACTTGGAGAGTGTTTGTCATCAGTAACAGGGAACTGGAAGAGTGTTCGATATCAGAAACAGGGAACTGGGAGAGTGTTCGATATCAGTAACAGGGAACTGGGAGATTGCTCGATATCAGTAACAAGGAATTGGGAGAGTGTTCGATATCAGTGACGGGAAACTGGGAGACTGATATCTTTAACAGGGAACAGCGGGTGTTCGATATCAGTAACGGATAACCTGGAGAGTGTGCGATATCAGTAACAGGGAACTGGAAGATTGTTCGATATCAGTAATGGGGAATTGGGAGACAGTTTGAAATCAGTAACAGAGGTCTGGGAAAGTGTTCGATATCAGTAACAGGGAATTGGGAGAGTGTTCGATATCAGTGACAGGAAACTGGGAGACTGTTTGATATCTGTAACAGGGAACGGAGAGTGTTCGATATCAGTCAACGGGAACTGGGAGAGAGTTCGATATCGGTAACAGTGAACTAGGAGAATGTTTCATAACAGTAACAGGGAACTGGGAGACTGTTCGAAATCAGTAACAGAGATCTGGGACAGTGTTTGATATGAGTAACAGGGAATTGGGAGAGTGTTTGATAACAGTAACAGGGAACTGGGAGACTGTTCGAAATCAGTAACAGAGATCTGGGAAAGTGTTTGATATGAGTAACAGGGAATTGGGAGATTATTCGATATTAGTGACAGGAAACTGTGAGATTGCTCGATATCAGTAACAGGGAACGGAGTCTGTTCGATATCATGGAACTGGGAGAATGTTTGATATCAGAAACAGGGAAATGGGAGACTGTTCAATAACATTAACAGGGAACTGGGTGACTGTTTGAAATCAGTGACATGAAACTGGGAGACTGTTTGATAACATTAACAGGGAACGGAGAGTGTTCGATATCAGTCACAGGGAACTGGGAGAGAGTTCGATATCGGTAACAGTGAACTAGGAGAGTGTTTCATAACAGTAACAGGGAACTGGGAGACTGTTCGAAATCAGTAACAGAGATCTGGGACAGTGTTTGATATGAGTAACAGGGAATTGGGAGAGTGTTTGATAACAGTAACAGGGAACTGGAAGGTTGTTCGATATCAGTAATGGGGAATTGGGAGACAGTTTGAAATCAGTAACAGAGGTCTGGGAAAGTGTTCGATATCAGTAACAGGGAATTGGGAGAGTGTTCGATATCAGTGACAGGAAACTGGGAGACTGTTTGATATCTGTAACAGGGAACGGAGAGTGTTCGATATCAGTCAACGGGAACTGGGAGAGAGTTCGATATCGGTAACAGTGAACTAGGAGAATGTTTCATAACAGTAACAGGGAACTGGGAGACTGTTCGAAATCAGTAACAGAGATCTGGGACAGTGTTTGATATGAGTAACAGGGAATTGGGAGAGTGTTTGATAACAGTAACAGGAAACTGGGAGAGTGTTCGATATCAGTGAAAGGAAACTAGAAGACTGCTTGATATCTGTAACAGGGAACGGAGAGTGTTCGATATCAGTAACAGGTAACTTGGAGAGTGTTTGACATCAGTAACAGGGAACTGGAAGAGTGTTCGATATCAGTAACAGGGAACTGGGAGATTGCTCGATATCAGTAACAGGGAACGGATTCTGTTCGATATCAGGGAACTGGGAGAATGTTTGATATCAGAAACAGGGAAATGGGAGACTGTTCGATAACATTAACAGGGAACTGGGTGACTGTTTGAAATCAGTGACATAAAACTGGGAGACTGTTAGATATCTGTAACAGGGAACGGAGAGTGTTCGATATCAGTCACAGGGAACTGGGAGAGAGTTCGATATCGGTAACAGTGAACTAGGAGAATGTTTCATAACAGTAACAGGGAACTGGGAGACTGTTCGAAATCAGTAACAGAGATCTGGGACAGTGTTTGATATGAGTAACAGGGAATTGGGAGAGTGTTTGATAACAGTAACAGGGAACTGGAAGGTTGTTCGATATCAGTAATGGGGAATTGGGAGACAGTTTGAAATCAGTAACAGAGGTCTGGGAAAGTGTTCGATATCAGTAACAGGGAATTGGGAGAGTGTTCGATATCAGTGACAGGAAACTGGGAGACTGTTTGATATCTGTAACAGGGAACGTAGAGTGTTCGATATCAGTCAACGGGAACTGGGAGAGAGTTCGATATCGGTAACAGTGAACTAGGAGAATGTTTCATAACAGTAACAGGGAACTGGGAGACTGTTCGAAATCAGTAACAGAGATCTGGGACAGTGTTTGATATGAGTAACAGGGAATTGGGAGAGTGTTTGATAACAGTAACAGGAAACTGGGAGAGTGTTCGATATCAGTGAAAGGAAACTAGAAGACTGCTTGATATCTGTAACAGGGAACGGAGAGTGTTCGATATCAGTAACAGGTAACTTGGAGAGTGTTTGACATCAGTAACAGGGAACTGGAAGAGTGTTCGATATCAGTAACAGGGAACTGGGAGATTGCTCGATATCAGTAACAGGGAACGGATTCTGTTCGATATCAGGGAACTGGGAGAATGTTTGATATCAGAAACAGGGAAATGGGAGACTGTTCGATAACATTAACAGGGAACTGGGTGACTGTTTGAAATCAGTGACATAAAACTGGGAGACTGTTAGATATCTGTAACAGGGAACGGAGAGTGTTCGATATCAGTCACAGGGAACTGGGAGAGAGTTCGATATCGGTAACAGTGAACTAGGAGAATGTTTCATAACAGTAACAGGGAACTGGGAGACTGTTCGAAATCAGTAACAGAGATCTGGGACAGTGTTTGATATGAGTAACAGGGAATTGGGAGAGTGTTTGATAACAGTAACAGGGAACTGGGAGACTGTTCGAAATCAGTAACAGAGATCTGGGAAAGTGTTTGATATGAGTAACAGGGAATTGGGAGATTATTCGATATTAGTGACAGGAAACTGTGAGATTGCTCGATATCAGTAACAGGGAACGGAGTCTGTTCGATATCATGGAACTGGGAGAATGTTTGATATCAGAAACAGGGAAATGGGAGACTGTTCAATAACATTAACAGGGAACTGGGTGACTGTTTGAAATCAGTGACATGAAACTGGGAGACTGTTTGATAACATTAACAGGGAACGGAGAGTGTTCGATATCAGTCACAGGGAACTGGGAGAGAGTTCGATATCGGTAACAGTGAACTAGGAGAGTGTTTCATAACAGTAACAGGGAACTGGGAGACTGTTCGAAATCAGTCACAGAGATCTAGGAAAGTGTTTGATATGAGTAACAGGGAATTGAGAGAGTGTTCGATATCAGTGACGGGAAACTGGGAGACTGATATATTTAACAGGGAACAGAGGGTGTTCGATATCAGTAACGGATAACCTGGAGAGTGTGCGATATCAGTAACAGGGAACTGCAAGATTGTTCGATATCAGTAACGGTGAATTGAGAGACAGTTTGAAATCAGTAACAGAGGTCTGGGAAAGTGTTCGATATCAGTAACAGGGAATTGGGAGAGTGTTCGATATCAGTGACAGAAAACTGGGAGACTGTTTGATATCTGTAACAGGGAACGGAGCGTGTTCGATATCAGTCAACGGGAACTGGGAGAGAGTTCGATATCGGTAACAGTGAACTAGGAGAATGTTTCATAACAGTAACAGGGAACTGGGAGACTGTTCAAACTCAGTAACAGAGATCTGGGACAGTGTTTGATATGAGTAACAGGGAATTGGGAGAGTGTTTGATAACAGTAACAGGAAACTGGGAGAGTGTTCGATATCAGTAACAGGGAACTGGGAGAGTGTTCGATATCAGTAACAGGGAATTGAGCGACAGTTCGAAATCAGTAACAGAGATCTGGGAAAGTGTTCGATATCAGTAAAAGGGAATTGGGAGATTATTCGATATCAGTGACAGGAAACTGGGAGACTGTTTGATATCTGTAAAAGGGAACGGAGAGTGTTCGATATCAGTCACAGGGAACTGGGAGAGAGTTCGATATCGGTACACTGAACTAGGAGAGTGTTTCATAACAGTAACAGGGAACTGGGAGACTGTTCGAAATCAGTAACAGAGATCTGGGAAAGTGTTTGATATGAGTAACGGAATTGGGAGAGTGTTTGATAACAGTAACCGGAAACTGGGAGAGTGTTCGATATCAGTGACAGGAAACTGGGAGACTGTTTGATATCTGTAACAGGGAATCGAAAGTGTTCGATATCAGTCACAGGTAACTTGGAGAGTGTTTGTCATCAGTAACAGGGAACTGGAAGAGTGTTCGATATCAGAAACAGGGAACTGGGAGAGTGTTCGATATCAGTAACAGGGAACTGGGAGATTGCTCGATATCAGTAACAAGGAATTGGGAGAGTGTTCGATATCAGTGACGGGAAACTGGGAGACTGATATCTTTAACAGGGAACAGCGGGTGTTCGATATCAGTAACGGATAACCTGGAGAGTGTGCGATATCAGTAACAGGGAACTGGAAGATTGTTCGATATCAGTAATGGGGAATTGGGAGACAGTTTGAAATCAGTAACAGAGGTCTGGGAAAGTGTTCGATATCAGTAACAGGGAATTGGGAGAGTGTTCGATATCAGTGACAGGAAACTGGGAGACTGTTTGATATCTGTAACAGGGAACGGAGAGTGTTCGATATCAGTCAACGGGAACTGGGAGAGAGTTCGATATCGGTAACAGTGAACTAGGAGAATGTTTCATAACAGTAACAGGGAACTGGGAGACTGTTCGAAATCAGTAACAGAGATCTGGGACAGTGTTTGATATGAGTAACAGGGAATTGGGAGAGTGTTTGATAACAGTAACAGGGAACTGGGAGACTGTTCGAAATCAGTAACAGAGATCTGGGAAAGTGTTTGATATGAGTAACAGGGAATTGGGAGATTATTCGATATTAGTGACAGGAAACTGTGAGATTGCTCGATATCAGTAACAGGGAACGGAGTCTGTTCGATATCATGGAACTGGGAGAATGTTTGATATCAGAAACAGGGAAATGGGAGACTGTTCAATAACATTAACAGGGAACTGGGTGACTGTTTGAAATCAGTGACATGAAACTGGGAGACTGTTTGATAACATTAACAGGGAACGGAGAGTGTTCGATATCAGTCACAGGGAACTGGGAGAGAGTTCGATATCGGTAACAGTGAACTAGGAGAGTGTTTCATAACAGTAACAGGGAACTGGGAGACTGTTCGAAATCAGTAACAGAGATCTGGGACAGTGTTTGATATGAGTAACAGGGAATTGGGAGAGTGTTTGATAACAGTAACAGGGAACTGGAAGGTTGTTCGATATCAGTAATGGGGAATTGGGAGACAGTTTGAAATCAGTAACAGAGGTCTGGGAAAGTGTTCGATATCAGTAACAGGGAATTGGGAGAGTGTTCGATATCAGTGACAGGAAACTGGGAGACTGTTTGATATCTGTAACAGGGAACGGAGAGTGTTCGATATCAGTCAACGGGAACTGGGAGAGAGTTCGATATCGGTAACAGTGAACTAGGAGAATGTTTCATAACAGTAACAGGGAACTGGGAGACTGTTCGAAATCAGTAACAGAGATCTGGGACAGTGTTTGATATGAGTAACAGGGAATTGGGAGAGTGTTTGATAACAGTAACAGGAAACTGGGAGAGTGTTCGATATCAGTGAAAGGAAACTAGAAGACTGCTTGATATCTGTAACAGGGAACGGAGAGTGTTCGATATCAGTAACAGGTAACTTGGAGAGTGTTTGACATCAGTAACAGGGAACTGGAAGAGTGTTCGATATCAGTAACAGGGAACTGGGAGATTGCTCGATATCAGTAACAGGGAACGGATTCTGTTCGATATCAGGGAACTGGGAGAATGTTTGATATCAGAAACAGGGAAATGGGAGACTGTTCGATAACATTAACAGGGAACTGGGTGACTGTTTGAAATCAGTGACATAAAACTGGGAGACTGTTAGATATCTGTAACAGGGAACGGAGAGTGTTCGATATCAGTCACAGGGAACTGGGAGAGAGTTCGATATCGGTAACAGTGAACTAGGAGAATGTTTCATAACAGTAACAGGGAACTGGGAGACTGTTCGAAATCAGTAACAGAGATCTGGGACAGTGTTTGATATGAGTAACAGGGAATTGGGAGAGTGTTTGATAACAGTAACAGGGAACTGGAAGGTTGTTCGATATCAGTAATGGGGAATTGGGAGACAGTTTGAAATCAGTAACAGAGGTCTGGGAAAGTGTTCGATATCAGTAACAGGGAATTGGGAGAGTGTTCGATATCAGTGACAGGAAACTGGGAGACTGTTTGATATCTGTAACAGGGAACGTAGAGTGTTCGATATCAGTCAACGGGAACTGGGAGAGAGTTCGATATCGGTAACAGTGAACTAGGAGAATGTTTCATAACAGTAACAGGGAACTGGGAGACTGTTCGAAATCAGTAACAGAGATCTGGGACAGTGTTTGATATGAGTAACAGGGAATTGGGAGAGTGTTTGATAACAGTAACAGGAAACTGGGAGAGTGTTCGATATCAGTGAAAGGAAACTAGAAGACTGCTTGATATCTGTAACAGGGAACGGAGAGTGTTCGATATCAGTAACAGGTAACTTGGAGAGTGTTTGACATCAGTAACAGGGAACTGGAAGAGTGTTCGATATCAGTAACAGGGAACTGGGAGATTGCTCGATATCAGTAACAGGGAACGGATTCTGTTCGATATCAGGGAACTGGGAGAATGTTTGATATCAGAAACAGGGAAATGGGAGACTGTTCGATAACATTAACAGGGAACTGGGTGACTGTTTGAAATCAGTGACATAAAACTGGGAGACTGTTAGATATCTGTAACAGGGAACGGAGAGTGTTCGATATCAGTCACAGGGAACTGGGAGAGAGTTCGATATCGGTAACAGTGAACTAGGAGAATGTTTCATAACAGTAACAGGGAACTGGGAGACTGTTCGAAATCAGTAACAGAGATCTGGGACAGTGTTTGATATGAGTAACAGGGAATTGGGAGAGTGTTTGATAACAGTAACAGGGAACTGGGAGACTGTTCGAAATCAGTAACAGAGATCTGGGAAAGTGTTTGATATGAGTAACAGGGAATTGGGAGATTATTCGATATTAGTGACAGGAAACTGTGAGATTGCTCGATATCAGTAACAGGGAACGGAGTCTGTTCGATATCATGGAACTGGGAGAATGTTTGATATCAGAAACAGGGAAATGGGAGACTGTTCAATAACATTAACAGGGAACTGGGTGACTGTTTGAAATCAGTGACATGAAACTGGGAGACTGTTTGATAACATTAACAGGGAACGGAGAGTGTTCGATATCAGTCACAGGGAACTGGGAGAGAGTTCGATATCGGTAACAGTGAACTAGGAGAGTGTTTCATAACAGTAACAGGGAACTGGGAGACTGTTCGAAATCAGTCACAGAGATCTAGGAAAGTGTTTGATATGAGTAACAGGGAATTGAGAGAGTGTTCGATATCAGTGACGGGAAACTGGGAGACTGATATATTTAACAGGGAACAGAGGGTGTTCGATATCAGTAACGGATAACCTGGAGAGTGTGCGATATCAGTAACAGGGAACTGCAAGATTGTTCGATATCAGTAACGGTGAATTGAGAGACAGTTTGAAATCAGTAACAGAGGTCTGGGAAAGTGTTCGATATCAGTAACAGGGAATTGGGAGAGTGTTCGATATCAGTGACAGAAAACTGGGAGACTGTTTGATATCTGTAACAGGGAACGGAGCGTGTTCGATATCAGTCAACGGGAACTGGGAGAGAGTTCGATATCGGTAACAGTGAACTAGGAGAATGTTTCATAACAGTAACAGGGAACTGGGAGACTGTTCAAAATCAGTAACAGAGATCTGGGACAGTGTTTGATATGAGTAACAGGGAATTGGGAGAGTGTTTGATAACAGTAACAGGAAACTGGGAGAGTGTTCGATATCAGTGAAATGAAACTAGAAGACTGCTTGATATCTGTAACAGGCAACGGAGAGTGTTCGATATCAGTAACAGGTAACTTGGAGAGTGTTTGACATCAGTAACAGGGAACTGGAAGAGTGTTCGATATCAGTAACAGGGAACTGAGAGATTGCTCGATATCAGTAACAGGGAACGGATTCTGTTCGATATCAGGGAACTGGGAGAATGTTTGATATCAGAAACAGGGAAATGGGAGACTGTTCGATAATATTAACAGGGAACTGGGTGACTGTTTGAAATCAGTGACGTAAAACTGGGAGACTGTTTGATATCTGTAACAGGGAACGGAGAGTGTTCGATATCAGTCACAGGGAAATGGGAGAGAGTTCGATATCGGTAACAGTGAACTAGGAGAGTGTTTCATAACAGTAACAGGGAACTGGGAGACTGTTCGAAACCAGTAACAGAGATCTGGGAAAGTGTTTGATATGAGTAACAGTGAATTGGGAGATTATTCGATATCAGTGACAGGAAACTGGGAGACTGATTGATATCTGTAACAGGGAACGGAGTCTGTTCGATATCAGGGAACTGGGAGAATGTTCGATATCAGTAACAGGGAACTAAAAGATCGTTCAATATCAGAAACAGGGAACTGGGAGAGTGTTCGATATCAGAAACAGGGAACTGGGAGATTGTGCGATATAAGTGACTGAGAACTGGGAAAGTGTTCGATATCAGAAACAGGGAATTGGGAGAGTGTTCGATATCAGTGACATAAAACTGGGAGACTGTTTGATATCTTTAACAGGGAACGGAGAGTGTTCGATATCAGTAACAGATAACTTGGAGAGTGTTCGATATCAGTAACATGGAACTGGAAGATTGTTCGATATCAGTAATAGGGAACTGGGAGAGTGTTCGATATCAGTAACAGGGAATTGAGCGACAGTTCGAAATCAGTAACAGAGATCTGGGAAAGTGTTCGATATCAGTAACAGGGAATTGGGAGATTATTCGATATCAGTGACAGGAAACTGGGAGACTGTTTGATATCTGTAAAAGGGAACGGAGAGTGTTCGATATCAGTCACAGGGAACTGGGAGAGAGTTCGATATCGGTACACTGAACTAGGAGAGTGTTTCATAACAGTAACAGGGAACTGGGAGACTGTTCGAAATCAGTAACAGAGATCTGGGAAAGTGTTTGATATGAGTAACGGAATTGGGAGAGTGTTTGATAACAGTAACCGGAAACTGGGAGAGTGTTCGATATCAGTGACAGGAAACTGGGAGACTGTTTGATATCTGTAACAGGGAATCGAAAGTGTTCGATATCAGTCACAGGTAACTTGGAGAGTGTTTGTCATCAGTAACAGGGAACTGGAAGAGTGTTCGATATCAGAAACAGGGAACTGGGAGAGTGTTCGATATCAGTAACAGGGAACTGGGAGATTGCTCGATATCAGTAACAGGGAATTGGGAGAGTGTTCGATATCAGTGACGGGAAACTGGGAGACTGATATCTTTAACAGGGAACAGCGGGTGTTCGATATCAGTAACGGATAACCTGGAGAGTGTGCGATATCAGTAACAGGGAACTGGAAGGTTGTTCGATATCAGTAATGGGGAATTGGGAGACAGTTTGAAATCAGTAACAGAGGTCTGGGAAAGTGTTCGATATCAGTAACAGGGAATTGGGAGAGTGTTCGATATCAGTGACAGGAAACTGGGAGACTGTTTGATATCTGTAACAGGGAACGGAGAGTGTTCGATATCAGTCAACGGGAACTGGGAGAGAGTTCGATATCGGTAACAGGGAATTGGGAGAATGTTTCATAACAGTAACAGGGAACTGGGAGACTGTTCGAAATCAGTAACAGAGATCTGGGACAGTGTTTGATATGAGTAACAGGGAATTGGGAGAGTGTTTGATA